>NC_056737.1:1952544512-1952584512 GCF_019279795.1 Protopterus annectens
GTTTTCTCTTAAAAGGCCAAACAGGCTTCTTATAAGAAAGAGAGTGTCTTGTATATTACACTTAAGTTTGCAGAGTATATATTTTTTTGCTCTTTTGTTTTATTTGGATTAAGGACTGGGTAGTAATTCTGAAGAAAATAATCTGTATATGAAAGCCCGAGTAGTTGTGTGGCTTTATTTATTAATGGTAAGCAGCTGCTTTTGGTTAAGGATATGAGGGCCAAGTAGTTGTGTGGCTCTAGTTATTAATGCAGCTCATTTTAGTTAATTTAGTACAGTGGATCTCTCTGTTGTTGGGAGCTGAATACATCTACACGGTTTTGGTATTTCAGGATGAATTTATAATGATAGTGATAAGTGCTTATTCAGGTCTGGTGAGAATTACATCAACACCTGTAGCCATTCTGGATTCACTAAGTCAGGAGACTTGAGAGTCAGCAATGTAGTTTTAATTCTGATGCACCTTATTGTAGGTTATGTTTGTGCAATATTCAAAGTCATCTTCATATATTCACCCGAGAGGTGGCTATTTCTAGTATAGTGATTTCCTTGATAAGTGATAGATTCTGAATAGTGTCAAACACTTTTATTGACATTGTACAGTAGTTTGTTGACAGTATTAGCAACCTTCTAATGCTAGAAAGTCCTGAAGTTTTCAAGGATATGTTTCCCCAGCTGGTTAATTGAGCTAGGTGAATGCAGTACAAGAGTGTCTGGATTCAAATAAGGGAAGTCAAACAGCAATGAATTATTACACATTCAGAAAAGCAGAGGTCTACCACAGATCCCTGTGGCACCCCAGCAGCGAAAGCATTTATGGCTGATGTGTTGTGTCCAGAGATATTTGCTGAAGTCTTTGAATAAAGATTAAGAGGCATCCTGATTGCCCTTAAGGGTCCCCTACTCTGTCTGCACACAGTCAGCACAACTTCACAATGACTTTTTGCCCATCATAAGTAGAAGTACAACAGACATTCTGTATGGAGACTCAAGCCTAAAGTACATAGCAATTCAGGCTTTGAAAAAAATGTACTTCTTGTAAAGTCAAATAAGATGTACAAAGGTACTCATTAACATAATTACTTTTCCACTTGTGATTCAAGGAGTTGAGTACATCCCTCTCAGCTGTCCAGATTTTCACAGGATGTCTGGATTTTTGACTCAATACATTTGCTCTGTTCCTCTTAAAATTTGTGGTGTCTTGGCAAATCAGCAAGGACTGAATTCACTAAATAATGACAGTCATTTAAGTTTCAGTCTTCGTGTCTTTCAGGAAATGCACATTAACAGAAAACCTTTTCTTATAGCAACTTTCCAAGATTATACAAGCAATATTGAAAATGTGTCCCTAGTTTTTGGCCCACCCGTATTTTTTTTCTGTTTCCAGATTTCTTGTGCAGTTGCGCTACAAAGTTGGGAAATATGGTTGAGTGCCAAGTGCATTTTACAAGAAAGTGAGAGTCACGTGCATTTTACAAGAAAGTGAGAGTCACGTGCATTTTACAAGAAAGTGAGAGTCATGTGCATTTTACAAGAAAGTGAGACTCACGTGCATTTTACAAGAAAGTGAGACTCACGTGCATTTTACAAGAAAGTGAGAGTCACGTGCATTTTACAAGAAAGTGAGAGTCACGTGCATTTTACAAGAAAGTGAGAGTCACGTGCATTTTACAAGAAAGTGAGAGTCACGTGCATTTTACAAGAAAGTGAGACTCACGTGCATTTTACAAGAAAGTGAGAGTCACGTGCATTTTACAAGGAGCTAAGAGCTTCAGGGGAAGAGAAGTTTAGTTTTGCTTATGTTAAGTCTATTTACAATGTGCAACTGTTTAGCAAATGATGCCACTATTGTGCTACAGTATTTAAAAGCATTATTAGTAGCACAGCAGGTAGTATATTTCCTTTTGATGCAGAAGGCTGTGGGTTCTATTCCCACAATATATAGATGAATTGCTGGTACTGTGTTGTACTTTAAATGGGGTGAATGCTGTAGTCATGAGTATATCCTCTTTTGGAGGAAGTACCTAGTAACCATGAACCATTTTCAGTTTGCCATCCATTCCCTATTGCAATATCACCAGCTTACCATTTTTTTAATGTAATATAGGCAATTTATTCTTCAAGGGCAGCAGGCACTGCATTTGTAGATCAAACACTGAAATATAAAGTTGTTTGCTAGCAGCAACCTCTTCATTAGTTACATATGGCTTTAATGTGGAATTATTCAAGTGACTTTTACTTCTGTAGAGATTGTGCATATTGACTGATATTGGTGGATTGTAATGACAAAACTCTGTGTAGACTTTTACTGATGGAATCTTCTGAATTGGGTAGTTTTGTCATTATTGGTTTATACATTTTGTTTCAATGCTTACTAGAAAAATGTTCAAAACTAAAAATGTAAAATACACTCTAACAAGTGGCACTGTATTATACAGGGAATATAATTTAATACAGTCAGGAAGGTGTATTCATTCATGTATGCATGGTCATAAAAATGTGTGCAAGTGGCCTATGATTTGAAAACAGCCCAAAGGTAAACTTTATCCACCATTAGTCAGATGCATTTTCATTGAATGTGAGTTTCAATGCTGTTTCAATTAAAGTGACTTTCAAGGACAGAGAACTTTTAATGCTAATTCTGTTTTCACTTTGAAACCATTGCTTTGTTTAGCAAATGTCTATCAGTGGTTTTGCTATAAAATTTGAAATAAGTATTAAATTAAATCCAAATAGGAAAATATTTATGTATTTATTTATTTATTTATTTATTTATTTATTTATTTATCTATCTATTTATTTATTTGACATTTGTTAACTGGGTTGGTCTAACTGGGCAGATGCCCTTTTTCATTGGACACCTGAGAACAGAAGCTCCAACAGAATGTAAAACACAAGTAAGAATTATACAGTTCAACATCAGAGATATACACTTTTGTCAAGTACATAGTTAGAAACAATGAGAATTATACACGACTTGTACAAATACATTAAAGCAAAGATATGTCAGCTTAATCAATTTATAAACATTACAAGAGTAAGGCAAAATTTTGGACAAATAAAAACCATTATAGCATAGAAGTTAACAGTCAGTAAAAAGACCAGTTAAGTGAAATAAAGTGGTATATGTACAGTTGTATTCAGCTGCAAGGTTCCCTATCAGTGATAAAGAAAAAGTTGGAGAGATGGATTATAGAGATAGAAAGACGGGTGTACAGTAGAGAGGAAAGCCTGAGAGGGTTCATTCCTGAAGATGGATAACTAAACATGTCTTATAGAGCTGTAGACTTATGAAGAGTATACACTCTAGGAAAGTAGAGAATAGAGGCAGTGGAGGAAGACATTAAGTTGGATCAGTACAGGAGCAAGTCCATGAGTTGAGCAGATATTCCTTTAATGCTTGTTTGAAGCAATTTGTGTTGTGAAGTGATCAGATAGAAAGAGGGGGGGTTGTTCCAAGCAGAGCTGACTGAGTGATTATAAAATAGTTTGTCAATGGATTTATTGAGTTTATAGATTTGAAAGAGGTGTTGGTCAGAGCTGTGTAGTTGATGGTTATGAACACAGGCAGTGATGAGAGTTGTGAGAGTAGGACAGGCTAGGGGTTGTTAAAGCATGAAGTGAGTAAAGCGTAGCTGTGGCAGAAGGAGTTGATGATGAGTGGAGTTGTTTTAGAGAAAGGCAGTGGTGTGAGTGAAGGGGGAAATTGCTGGCAAATATAGGTATTTTATTGCATGCGGGTTCTAGTTTAGCTGAAAGATTCTTTTGGAGGTTAGTTAGGATTGGGGCAGCATATTGTAAGATAGGAAGTAGGCAGGCCTGAGTTAAGGAGAGTTTAGATTCTTGTGTCAGGAATTTTTTGTTTCTATAAAGTAGTCCAAGTTTTTTGTAGGTATTTTTGATGCAGTTATTGATGTGCATGTCACATTTATATTCATCGTCGGTGAAAACCTTGCAAGGAATGGAAGCTGGAAAAGCACCGCACTCGTTCATGGAGTCACAGCAGAAACAAAAGGAAACAGGAAGAGACCCACTTGAGTGCTCCCAGTACAAAGAAACCAGTAAGTTGCCTGATGTTATTTTCAATGACTTAATTTTAAATCTTTCTGCATATCAGCTTACAGAGTGTGAAAGAAGCATTTTACAAAATGGACTTTCATTCATTTCTACACAAACTTCAGACTTCACTGAAGTTATATTTAATGTTAAACTTTTTGTAAGGAATCTGATGTTAAAGCTTATGTATAAGGATGACAATGCAATGTCTGAGAACCATGTTTATAATAATGCTGTTTTTTTAAAACCAAGTATTTTTGTACCTGTGTTAAATCCTTTGGTTAGTGCATTTGAGAAGCTATGTGTTGATGAAATGTATAGTATTTACAATCAGCACAAGAAATGTAAAATGCATTACAATTTATGTAAGGATGAGTACAGTGCTTTGAAAAAGTTAGAAGAAAATTTTAAGATTGTAATTAAACCTGCAGACAAGGGGGGACCAATTGTTATAATGGACACCATTTGTTGTAATGAAGTTATGAATAATATGCTAGCAGATAAGAAGTTTTATTTAACTATTAATCAAAAAAGAGTTGAGTCCATGAAGTTAGTTATCACACACTTATTAAACAAGTTGTATCTAGAGAAAATGATAGATAAGAAGGTGTTAGATTATTTTATGGTTATAGACCTACTACTGCCTCTAATAGAAGGTCTTCCGAAAGTTCATAAAAATGCACAAAATCCCCTATGCACCCTATTGTGGCAGGATGCAATTGGCTGACAGAGCCCCTTTCTATTTATTTGGAAAAAACTTTGAGACCATCGTTAAATAAGAATATGGTTATCTTGAGGGACACTGAGTATTTTCTGAATAATTTGTTTGCTTTTTTTGATGCTAACACTGGTAACATTTTTATGCATTAATTCATTTTTGTAACTATGGATGTCACCTCCTTATTCACTGTCATACCTTATGATGAAGGAAGGGGTCTTGAAGGTTGAACAGTTTTTGCACACTTTAACTTGGGAAAGATGGAAATCTCTGTTGTCTGTACTATACTGAGATTAGTGTTGGAAAATAATGTTTTTGTATTTAATAATTCCATCTATTGGCAGCATCATGGTGTAGCTATGGGCACGTCATGTGCCAATAGCTATGCCAACACTGTGATGGATATGTGGGAAAAGGAGCATATACTTCAGGGACTCTACTCCTGATTTATTCCTTTTTATAGAAGGTTTGTTGATGATTTGTTTTTTTCTGTGGGTAGGTACTACACAGCAGTTAAGAGAGTTGGAGGTGTATGCAAATAATACAACTAATTATTTATGTTTTTCTATGAATGTATCAACACACAGTATGAATTTTCTTGATGTTACTCTTGAAAGGGATGGGAATGGCTCAATTTTTACTAAATTGTAGAAGAAACCATGCCATGTCAACCATCTTTTATATAGGCATAGTATGCACACCACCCACATTTTTAGTAACATGTTTAAGAATCAAGTTTTTAGAGCCTCCAGGTTAAATTTATGTGAAAAGGAGTTTCAAGAGCAGGTAGAAACTACACAGCATTGTTTAAGGATGAGAGGTTATAGAGACCAAGAAATAGTTGAAACTGTAGAGAAGGTTAAAAGCTTGAGGGGGACCACAGCTAAACCTTATTTTTCAAAACCTGCATCAGATAGAGTAATGTATATATCTAAAGATAAAGTAATGTATAATAGAAACATAGGAACAAACAGTGTAAACTAAGTGTATCACTACATTATTCTAGTAATGTTTCCATGTACATGAATGTTTTTAGGAAACACTGGAAAGTCCTTATGATATTTCCAAAGTGATAGAGCCCACCCCCAGGTTTGTATTTAGGAACATGAAATCCTTAAAAAGGACCGTATGTTACTCGAAGAATAAACATGAGTATAGCAGTAATGCCACTTTAGCATGTGGCAGTTGCAGTGTATGCACTTACATTGACAGCAGTTCTACTTTTATACACCCTGACCAGGATAGAATATATAGGTTCAAAGTTTTTCCTACTTGTAGCACCTCCCATGTTGTTGACTTGGCCCATTGTTTACTGTGTTCAAAATACTATGTAGGCAAGATGGATAGAATGCTTAGAGAATGAATAAAGGAACACCTGTATCATATTAGCAAAGGGAATAAAACTAATGCTCTTGCAAAACATGTCATTGCCAGTGGTACCGAGCATACTTTTAAGTTTTTAGTTATAGGGAGGGTACACAAGACATTAAGAGGAGGTGACATCAGGAATAGTACTGAGCACCTTGAGTTTAAGTGGATCATTAGACTGAGAGGTGATAGTGGGCATGGACTCAATGATGTGGTCCCTATAAAACCTAAACTGAAATGTAGGAACCTAAGACATTGAATGTTTTTACCTATGTATTATTGTATTTTTTATGTCTTATATATATCATTTTTTTTATATATATATATATATATATATATATATATATATATATATATATATATATATATATTTGTTACATATACATTTTTATGAATGTATTATGATTTCTGTACTTAAGTGCTATGCATATGCTTTTAAGTGACTGTTTGTTTAAATAATTTGAGTGCCTTGATGTCACATGATTAATCAAAGGATGTAGTATATGGTATTTAAACTGAGTTTTTTAGTTTGATAGACATTACCTGAAGACGCAGCTTCATCTGTGAAAGCGCTTGTGTCGACAATAAAAGTTTTTTATTGAAACTGGCCATTTTAGAGTCCCCCTGTCTTGCTGTAATAATAATGTTGTTTAGAGAGGAAGGTTGACATGAGGAGTTGGGGAGACTTAGGGTGGAAGAGGAGCAGTTTTGTTTTCTTAGGGTTAAGTAAAATTGATTGGTTGTGAGCCATTTTTCTACAGAGTGCAGGGATTCTTGGGTGAGGGTGAGTAGGTGAGGTAGAGTGCTAGAAGTGGAAATAATAGTAGAGTCATCAGCATATTGTATTAGTGAGGAGTGTGGGCAGGATTGGTAGACATTGTCAGCAAAGATGTTGAATAACAGTGACCCCAGAATGGAGCCTTGGGGAACCCCACTTTAAACTGAGAGGAATGGGGAAGTTGCAGAGAGCCATTTAACAGATTGTAGTCTATTTGAGAGGTAACTAGAGAACCAAGAGAGAATAGAGTTGGAAAGATTAAAGTAAGCTAGTTTGGAGAGAAGAAGGTTGAAGGAGACAGTGTCTAAGGCTTTAGAAATGTCAAGGAACAGGCTTGAGACTAGTTTGTTATTGTCAAGAGATGCAGAGATAGTATGTGTAAAAGATATCAGTGCAGCAGCTGTGCTATGATGAGGATGAAAACTGTGTTGTATAGGTATGAGGAGATTTTCATGAATAAAATGTGAAATGAGTTGTTTATGAAGGCACTTTTCAAGAATCTAACAGGTTGATAGAATAGCAAAAGGCCTAAAATTAGAGGGATTGGTGGAGTTTCCTCCTTATGTAGGGGAATAACGTAGAATTTCTTCCAGATATCTAGGACTATATTTCCCTGAACTGACCTATTGATTAGTATGGAGATAGGATAAGCAATGGGAGACACTGCTAGTTTAAGGTACAGAAGTGGTAAGTCATCGGCAGAAGGGGAGCAGGGTTTAAGCTTACTGAGGAGTAATCTGATATAATAAGTGGGGATAGGCTTAAGAGTAAAGGAGGTTGTGTGGGAGGATGGGGAAGAGGAGGTATCTGGGTAAGTATTTCTGTCTATTTTAGTTAATTTCTGTATGGAGTCTATGAAGAATGTGTACAGAAGAGTGGCAGTCTCTAGGGCAGAGCTGTTAGGGGAGGGATTTGGTGCAGAGGGGTTTCCTGGGTGTAAGCACTTGTGGAAGGGGTTCCAGAATTTCTTGGGGTTAGAATAAGGGGTTTCTGTGGACTAAGATAAAATTATTTTTTTGTCCAGGTTAATTTTATTTTTGGTAAATTACAAAGTTATCTATATAGTTGGAAATTGGAAGGTGTTTTTGTGTTTATGCCAGTTTTTCCAAGCACAGTCCCTACTGTGCTTTAGGGAGAGAGTGCCTTTACTTATCCGGGGTGCAAAATTGGATTTAAACATAATTTTTCTGATGGAGCCAAGAAATTAGGAGTGTTAAGGAAGATGCTGTTAAATTTTACAGCAGCTTCTTGGAGGGAGAGGTCAAAAATGAATGACCAATTAATGCTGAAGAGCATATGATAGAACAAGTCAGTGTTGAAGTTTGAGATTTAGATGTATGGGAGGAGTACTGCTGGGTGGAGGTAGGGAGATGATCACTAAGTAAGTCTGGAAGTATGGAGAGATTATGATGCAGGTCAGGATATTAGGTTAACTGCCTTTGTGGATCATTTTAAGCCTGACCAATTACTTCATGTGAAAATCAAACCCTGCACCTTGTGTCTGTAAGGTAAACACCTTAACCATTATACCAATCTCATATAGAGGTGCAGAAGAAAACAGTATGCACACTGAGATGTTTGAACTGTGTTTTATTTTATTTATTTTACATTTGTTGACCGGGCTAGTCTAGCTGGATATATGTCCATTTTCAGTACAGGCCCGGGGAGAAAAGCTCCACACATTTCAAATAAAGTTCACATCTACAGAAGTACATATTTAGAATGCAAATACATTCACCATAAAGAAAACAGAAATTTTAAGAGGTCACAAATTTATAAAGTATATATATAAAAAAAACTACAACATATTTAACTAGACTTAGTACAATTACTAATGAAGTTACAATTAAATGTTGAGAAAGAATAATAGCTAAAAAAAAATTATGTAAATGTTTATGGTAACTGGGAGAAATAGCTAAGTAATGGGACTTTGGAATGGCTGGGGTGGGGTGATCCAGTACCCTGTCTAGGGCCCTGTTTGAGCATGATCCAGCTTTGTGAAGAAGTGCCATGGTTTGGTTAAAAAAATTCTAAAACAAGGATTTGAGACTCCACTGGTATTTCCATCTAAATTAGATTTTAACAAAGGGTGCATTTTTTCACACCTACCCCTTAATTGGGTCTTAGGTAGGTGATAATGAGGTGTAAATTACATTAGAGAATGGGAGACCTGTAGATTGCACTCTGAATGGTGAACAAATGTTCTCCAGCAGGGTGTTAATCTACAGTAATGCCAGCTGAAAAACAAGTCCGCTGCTTGACATTATCATACTAAGCTGCCATGGAGCTCGATCTGAAAGTTACATAGTGGCCGCCATTATTTTACTCTTGCTAAGCAGTGCTTTTGCTGTTTAGTGAGTGTCAAATAAAAAAAAGAAAATTACAGTTGAGTGTGAGTGTATGACTGCATGAGAGTAAGACCGAGATTGATTGAGCTATTATTTTACACTCGCTAAGCAGCGCTTTCCTTGTTTAGTGAATGTAAAAATAAATGAAAGATAAAAATGTGTGTGTGCATATGTGAGTTTATGTTTATGTCTGTGTGTGTGAGCATATGCATGCTTGTCTGCATGAAAGCGGAAGTGTTTGTGTGTGCATGTAGAGTGAGACTGGAATTTCCTCCCCCTCTCACATGAGCATTAGACACTCCTCTGTGTATTTGCTCACTAAATTTATCTAAAATGCCCCTAGTTAGAAAATTGATGTGATTTATAGTTTCATAGTTTCATAGTTTAGTACTAGGCTATCTGCCCTGGGGCATTTGCAAGCCTAGCCCTAGAGATGTGGCTTTCGTCACCCCATCTAGTGGTACTAAGGTGTATAAATTTAGAATACTGTGCCTTTGTCTAGTAGTGACACATTGAAGACCCCCTTACTTATTAGCTTACTGTGCCTCTGTTAAGTAGCGACACAGGGGTGACCCCCGGGGTAAACCTACGATCTCCCATCCACTCGTCAATATTTCTCTTGAAGAGAGTCAGTGAGGGGCTCTGCCTAACATGGACTGGGATTTTGTTCCAGAGTATGGGAAGCCTCTGAGTTATGAATCTGTCCCTCCAGCATGTTCTATTCATGTTTGTACTGAGGTTTAAATCTTTGGCTCTCGTGGTTCTTATGGATTTTAATTTTTTGAGGTGGAGCATGTCCATCAATTCCTGGTTGGACATGGCCTTGTACGTCAGGCGCAGATAACCTCTGAGCAGGCGGTATGCTACTGAATAGAGCTGGAGTTTCTTTAGCCTGGCAGCATATGACATATATTGGATACCCTTGATCCTCTTGGTGAGGTACTTCTGGGGTCTCTCCAGCTGTTGTAAGTGCCGGGTGAGGTACATACCAAATGGGGCATTGTACTCAATCATGGGCCTGATAAGGGAGGAGTACAGGGGCACGATGACTTCCTTTGATCTGGATGTGAACCCCTTCATGATAAGGTGGGCAAGGTAGAAAGTCTTTCTAACCACTTTGGCAATGTGGGTGTCAAATGAGAGGTCACTATCAACTTGGGTCCCCAGGTCTCTGATTACTTTTTCGGTACTCAGTGGGTTACTGTCTATGTGATAATTTGTGGATATTTTGTTTTTCCCAAAGGGGATGACTATACATTTCTTGGCATTCAGTTTAAGGCCGTGATTCCGGCACCAGTTGTCCATTTCGGTGAGGCCTTTCAGTAGGATGTATGTGTCAGCTGGTGTATCGACTATGGCGCCTAGTTTGCAGTCATCTGCGAACTTTGTCAGCCACAACCCTCCCACGTTTGCTTTCACATCTGAGAAGTAAATGCCGAACAAGAGGGGTCCCAGGACAGAGCCCTGTGGGACACCACTTGTGACTGGCTTTGAGTCTGACATGGCTCCCGCAATCTTGACTTTATGGGTTCTGTTCTTTAGCCAGTTTGCAACCCATCTTGTGACATATGGATTTACATTTAAGCTGTTTAGCTTATCTATTATCCCCAAGTGGGGTATTGTGTCGAAGGCTTTAGCCAAGTTCAGGTAGGCTGTATGGACTGCCTTGCCCTCATCAATGGCTCTAGTGACTGTTTCAAAAAGTCAACCAGGTTCAAAAGGCAGGATCTGCCCTTTACAAAGCCGAACTGGGTGGGATCAAGTGTCTGTAGGTCCCCAATGTCGTTGTTTATGAGTTCCATAATAATTCTTTCCATAGCTTTGCAAACCAGGCTGGTCAAGCTTATGGGGCGGTAGTTCCCAGGGTCTGTAGTGGAGCCTCCCTTGTGGAGTGGGACCACTGTTGCTGTACGCCAGTGTTCAGGTACATATCCTGTAGTAAGGCTAAGGTTAAATAACATTTTTATATGCGGATTTAGCTCCTCTTGGAGTTCACGTATCACGCAGCCGGGATACCATCAGGTCCCATAGATGCTGTGTTTTTTGCTTTGTTGAGGGCAGTTCTCACCTGGACATCAGAGATGACAGGGAGGTTACATTCAGCTGGGATGAGTATTTCTTCTTTTGGAGGTGAGGGAGGGGAGAAATTTGCACTGAACCTGTCTGCCAGAATGTTGGCAATATCTGTGGGTTCGGTAAATTTTTTGTCGTTGTGTACTAACTCTGAGCATATCTGAGTGTTTCCGCCCAGGTTTCTAACATAACTGAAGAATGCCTTGTGGTTATCTTTAGTGTCCTTGGCGATTTTTCTATCAAAGTTGGCCTTGGATATTTTTATGAGAGAACGTAACTTTCTACTAGTGCTGATCAGAGATGCCTTCCCTTTATGGGATTTTGCTCTGTCTTGCAGTAACTTCCTTCTTTTGTTATACAATTTGTTTATGGCTGGGGTCCACCAGACAGGACGCTTTCCTTTGGTGGAGAGGGTCTTGGTTTTATTTGGGATTGCACGATCCATGCATTCTTGGAGATGTCCGTAGAAAGCATTTGTGTAGGTTCAGCATTGTGGGATGCGGTTTCCATTGGCCCTGTGGGCTTAAATGATACCATCTCAGTCTTGAGAAGTGTAGAATCGGCTTTTGAGAAGTTTCTCACTGTAGTCTTTTGTGCTGCGGGTGGAGGTGGTAAATGTATATCCAGGGTGATTAGTTTGTGGTCAGATCTCACCAGTGAGGGCAATACTTCCGGTGTGGTGCATTTTGTCCCCATGTTTGTGATGATCAGGTCTAGTATATTATCCCCCCTTGTGGGAGAGGTGACTAGCTGTTCCATTGCATTGGAGTTTATGAATTCCAGGAACCTTTGGGCTAGGGTGTTAGGGCTAGAATAGTGCACCCAGTCTATGTCAGGGTAGTTGAAGTCTCCCAATATGATGGTATTTGGTGAGACATTCATATCTTCCAATGTCTTCAGGAAGGCTGAGTGGGGTTCTTGAGATTGGGAGGGTGGTCTGTAACATGCAACCAGTTGTATAGCAGTTTTGCCTACAGTTAGCTGCACCTGGATGGTCTCCGATGCTTCATGAGTTGCCACTAACCTAAAGGTGTGGGTATCCTTGATGAATATGGACACTCCCCCTCCCTTTGTGGTTCGGCCCGGGTTTTGGGGCTGAAAAGCATGATACGAGGTAAAGCCTGGTAGCACCGGGGTGCTCTCAGGAGCCTTGAACCAGATCTCAGTTACAGCACAGACATCGATGTTCTCCATACTGAGGAGTGCTTCGAGAGCCTGCATCTTGAGATTTAGACTTCTGGCGTTGAGCAGCATTACCCTTAATTTTTTTCCATTTTTGTTTTCTAAGGAGGTGGGTTCGTCTTTTGAGCCTTGCCTAAAAAAGGCACTATGAGGGTGGCAAGAGCCTTAGCCAATATCCGGAAGCCCAGTGGTGACAGGTGCAAGCCGTCCCTTATACACTAACTGTAAGGATGAGATTGATTTTTAACTTATATATCTCCTTGTATAAGGGCAGATGTCTTCAGATTTCTCTTCTTCTACAGTTACCCATTATAGGTAGATACTAAGTTGAAACTGGTATATTAGCGAAAAGTGTAAGCCTCTGGGCAGCATCATTTCCAGTGTGAAAAATAGGAAATAGGCAGGCAGTTGGCTGTTAACGAATTAAACCTGTCAGTGATGGGAAGTTGCAGTTTTTCTATTGTGTTTTCTTTCATTTATCACTGTCTTCAATGAGACATCTCTAGGGTATCATATCAGATATGCCAGTCCTTGGAGTTTGTTTCACAGTGCATTAATATGGTTAGTAAATATATATAATAATCAGGAATTTGCACACTGCTGCTGGTCATACAACTGGAGTTAAACAAAATCATACTCACACATATTTTACATACATATCAACAGGAGGGTGGTTTGACAGTTAATGGGTGCCAACTGAAAAAAAAAAAGTAATTTATATGAAAATTTGGTTGGAGGAGGGGGAAGCAGTTTGAGAGCTGTGAGTACAAATTTGAAAATCCTAGCTACACCCCTGCATGCAGTCATTTAAACAGCTGCTTCCTGTATCACTCTTTACACCCAGACTGTACAAATGCTGAAAACAAATCTTTTTTCTTTAAATTTCATTCTTCATTGTCCATGTTAATGGGTGTACGCAGTGTTATAGGAGTAGATTATATAGGTTCATAAATTCATAGGTTGGTACTAGGCTATCGGCCCTAGGGCCTATACAAGCCTAGCCATAACAATTCCCTGGCTATTTCTTCCCACACTATTTACTTCCCTGGACCCCTGACTAGCAGGGTGACTGACGTGATCCCCGGGGTGAATTTCCTTTCTCCCATCCAATCATCAAGGTTCCTTTTGAAGAGGGCCAAAGACATGTATGGGCAGTCTATTCCAGAGTCTGTGGAGTCTCTGGGTCAGGAACCTATCCCTCCAGCATGTTTTGTTTATTGTGATGACAAGGTTTAGATCCCTGGAGTGTGTGGCTCTGAGGGATTGGGATTTCTTTAAGTGTAGCATGTCCAATAGCTCTGGGTTTGACATGGCCTTGTATGTTAAGCAGAGATCGCCTCTGAGTAGACGATATGTGACAGAGTATAGCTGGAGTCTTTTAAGGCGGTCAGCATAGGGCATTTGCTTTAGGCCTGTGATTCTTTTAGTGAGGTATTTCTGTGGCCTTTCCAGTTGTTGCAGATGTCTTGAGAGGTACATACCAAATAGGGTGTTTTATTCTATAATGGGTCTAATGAGGGATGAGTACAGTGGGACAATGACCTCCTTTTTTCTGGATGAAAAGCCTTTAGTAATGAGGTGTGCCACATAGAAGGATTTCCTGACTGTTGTGGCAATGTGGTTATCAAAGGTGAGACCACTGTCCACCTGTGTCTCTAAGTCTCATCACACTTTCAGTGTTTAGTGTACTGCCACCTATGTGGTAATTCATGGGTACATATTTTTTTCCCAAAGGGGATAACTATACATTTCTTGGCATAGAGCTTGAACCCATGGCTCTGGCACCAAGCATCTGTTTCTGTAAGGCCCTTTTGTAGAGTATCCACATCATTTGGGGATTCAATAATGGCTCCCAGTTTGCAGTCATCTGTGAAATTTGTTAGCCAGAGTCTCTTAGTGTTGGCCTGTACTTCAGAGAAGAAGATGGCAAATAACAGCGGTCCCAGGGCTGAACCCTGAGGTACTCCATTTGTCACATGTCTGGAGCTGGATTTGGAGTTGGCTACTTTTCCAGTGTGGGTTCTGTCAGTAAGCCAGTTGGCAACCCACCGAGTGACGTAGGGATTAATGCCCAGCTTAGTAAGTCTATCTATGATTCCAGAGTGGGGGATGGTGTCAAAGGCCTTGGCAAGGTCCAGATAGGCTGTGTGTACTGCCTTACCCTTGTCCACGGCTCTGGAGACTGATTCAAAGAAGTCAATCAGGTTCAGGAGACAAGATTGGCTCTTCACGAGCCCAAACTGGGAGATATGCATTAAAGCTATGTCATGGCTCAAAGATAGTAAAAATGTTAAGGGGCATTGTGAGGCTTTACATGAGAACAGTCAGAGAGTAGGGGGCCTCTGCTGGAGAAAGATGCTGTGTATATAAAGTGCTTATGAAGGAAACATTGTTTGCTGCTTCATCATTTCTAAAAAAGGTGGAGACTAAGTAAACCAAAATGTAAAGAGTCCGCATTCTACAGAAGCACCCTCTGCAGTACTAAGAACAGCAATTAGCCTGTCAGTACAGGCATAAGTGTCTGAAACATAAGATAGACATTTTGGATTTAGAGTCATACCAGATGGCTACACACCAGCTTCAGGGAAGAATATCGGCAGAGTGTTCAAAATTTAGTAACAGGTTGTCTCATTACTTATCACATAAGTCTGTGGATCACCCAATGTGCATGTGAGATGTGGTCCTGATTTACATCTCATCAGTCATAATGAAAGTGGGAAATATTGTGGAGAACGTTACTCAAAGGTTGGAGAGCAAGATGCTTTAACAGTGGTATAAGTAGCATTTTTATTTTTTAGGGGGTGTGTCCCATCTCTCCCAGCAGCAGATGGAGCTACTGGAAACACTAATTTCACTGGATTAAATTAGGGAGATGGTACAATCTCTGAAAAGCTGGTGGCTGCAGTGGTGCAGCAGTTAGGGTTGCCGCCTCACAGCAAGAGGTTCTCTGGTTCAATTCTTGGCAGGGGTGCCTTTTGTGCAGATTCTACTTGTCCTCCCTGTGGTCACGTGGGTTTTTTCCAGGTGCTCTGATTTCCTCCCAAAGGCATGCTGTAGGTGGATTGGACACTCTAAATTGGCCCTAGGTGTGAGTGTGTGCATATGTGTGCCTTCTGTGGAAAGTTGGGTGCCGGGCTGGTAACTTGACACTGTAAAACTCCACTGCCAATCATTTTGCAGACCGTTGTTCTGTTGTGGCGACCCCTAACTGGGATAAACTGAAAGGAGATGATATGATACAATGTCTGAAAAAGAGTAGAGTGTCTGGTCTAGATGGATTTCCTGATGGAATTCCATCAAGTTATCTAGGAAGAGATTGCGGAAAATATTTGCGACCTAAATGTGGAGAAATGGGTGAATATGTGAAACTGATGGTTTTTAACAAGAGCTTAATGGAAAGCCCAAACGTGGTTCTTCCAAAACCAGGAAGGATGTCACAAAGGCAGAAAATTACTGGACTGGTTCATTAATAAACTATAACATGAACATCTTAATACAAATACTAGTGACCAGACTGATGTCTCGCCGCCTAGAATGTAAGACAAAATAAGACTGTATTTTCTGGGTGTGTTAATCAGTTGAGATTGAGTAGGAGTTCCCTAATAGGTGCGTTTTTTGGCACACTACCTCAGGGGAAGCAGTCAGCCTGTTCTAATCCTTACCTTCAGTATGTTGCTTCTGACATCATGTGATTGATGCCATTTGTGATTTGTTCTAGTGTTTTTCTGGAAGCTTGGTTTGGGGCAAAGCATTATTCTCCTTTCACAAGTCTACCACCATTTTCAGTGAATTTGTGTTAAATTCGCAAATTTGTGGAATGTAGAAAAATTATAGCTATTATACCATTACTAGATTATTTTATTTTTGTCTGTATTTGAAGACTTCAGAATCAGTGAAACATGAACAGTTTATAATCTTTGTATATAGGATGTGGACATATCGTGCATAGAAATATTATAATCTGCTGTGTACTTCAACTGTTCTGCTCATGGATTATGAATGACAAATATTATGTATTATATATAAAGCTTGTGTAGGTATGGAAGTCTGTTTAATGTCAAAAGTCAAATTAAAATATATGAATATTTCAAAACATAGAAAAGCTGAAGCCAATGACAAATCTTTACACAGAAATTTAATTTACATGAAAGTTCACATAGCATATATGCAGTTCTGTTACAGACTTTAGCAGCACATTATACAGCTATAATGAGAATAGTCTTTATTATATAAAGTTCACATAAAATATGTACAGTTATATTACAACATTGTTAGCAGCATAATGAATGCTTCAAATTAAAATAGTCTTAATTATACCATCAAAGTTCAACAACATTCAAAAACGTGAATTATGATTGTAAGCCCACTGATCCTTTGCAAATTGAGTACTACCAGTGACTACAGGTCCATTCTCAAGATAAAATTGCATAATAATGTGCTACTGGAACAGTCAAAAGGGAGAAATAAAAGCAGTACCGATTCTACAAAGATCCTTCTGATCACATTTTGTAAACACTGACTGGGAACAACAACTATATACTCTTTAATGTCTTTATTAGAATGATTGCTGATTGTCAATAACTTTCAACTTTCTCTGGATTATTACAGATTGTATACTGTACAACATTATCCAATGAAAAAATAATGCAGTATAACTGCAAGAGTTGTGAAGGACAGACATGAAAGTAATACTATTCCCTTACCCTTGCAGTCAGCAGAATTACAGCTGTATACACTGTGTGTTCGATACAAACATTCCTGTCTTGCAGTCTAAGCAATATGCCATCTTTGTTCAGAAAACCAATGAGACCAGCAGCTACTGAAACCAATAAAATTCTGTCCCTCCAGTGTGGATACAGTAATGGCATTCATATAAGAAAATATACCTTTGCCATGTATCTTCACAGGCTGTCCTGTTCACATAAGAGTAATAATATTTTTAGAAACTGCTGTATTCCTGTTATCATTTATATTGGGCAACAAACAAGAGGTGCATTTAGAAGACTTCCTGGAAACTCTGATAAGTCAAAAGAGACATGAAAAAAGTTACAACATGCAATGGTATTATTTAAAAAAATCAAGCCATTTCTTTAGTAAACAATACCATTATATAACAATAATATGCTATGTTTTGCTCTCTTCACCAAGCCATACATGGAATGGTTAAACTCACCTTTACCTGTACTTAGACATAGGCTGGTATTCATAGTCATTAACAGAAATTTGTTAAGGAATTTGGGGGGCTGAATGCAACCAAGCACAGCTGATCCACGATTCATAGAGTTCATTTGTGCCAGTTCATGGTGTCCTCAAATGTAGTTATACAAATGAGCAGATAATGAGATGGTAATGAGAAGTGCCATACATGTTTGTATGGTAATTAAGACTATTTTACACCATTTGCAATTCATAGTAATTTTTTCCTGCTTTCCTGTGCTTGATGCAGATGTACTATAAAAAGTGAAGTCAAGCCTTGCCAAATCTATCAGAGCTGCAACTGGCAAAAATGCCATTTCTTGCAGTAATCTTTACTATTTCTAGGTCAGAATTGCATGTCTTAGCTGAGCCAAAACTGCTTGCACACAGCAATGCCTGCCCACCAAAAAGACTAAAATATAAGTAAAGGATTACTCATTATAACTTTGATAATGAAATCCTTGATAGGTTTAGAGTGCACAGAGACATTACAGGGGTCTTAGTGGGCATGTTTGATACCCATAGGGGCATTGGAGGAATCCGTGAACTTCCTATATCTGTGGAAACCAAAGTATGTATAGCCATCATATTTCTATGGAGACCTTCCAGAGACAGTCTGAAGACACCTTGGGGAACACACAGGCTTCTGCCTTGAGGATACTGAAGGAGATTCTGGATGTACTCTTGGCACATGTAGATCAGTACATCTATTTCCTGGTGTTACCTCAGGTTCCAGCTCAATCTATGTATGACTTTTATAGGATGGCACATTTCCCTGAGGTACTCAGTATGATATAGTGCATCCATGTCACAATTAAGGCCTTTCCTGATCCACAGGGTGAATGGTACTGCAATAGGAAGGACTTCAATTCCATCAATTGTCAGGTAACGTGTCATGCATTGGGGTGCATAACTAACATCTCCACTAACCATCCTGGCATGATTCCCATATCTGGCACACTAGCTCACAGAAGTGTCTGTTCTGAGCATGGTAGTATGTCCAATGGTCATCTTGTTAGTAAGCTGTAAATGTTTTTTTTTTTTTTTGAGTAAGTAGTTATTCATGTTAAAACAGTGCTTTTGATTGTTTATTGGTTATATTTGCACTGGTTCTTCCTTATCTGGATTATTCATGTTAAATGTAATTACTGTATATTAATCTGTATTTGCCCCTTTTTTTGTTAAAGGGGGATGACAGATATCCACTGGAGCCATGGCTCATGACTCTAGTGAAAAACCCACCTGGAGCTGCAGAGGAGAAATATAACACATCCCTGTCCCAGACCTGTATTATGATTGTGAGGGTGTTTGGCATCCAGAAAAGCTGTTTCAGGTGCTTGGATGAGTCTGGGGATGCCCTTCAGTATGACCTAGCTACTGTGTATAGGTTGTTCACTTCCTGTTGAATTCTCATAATATAATCATGTGCTAGTCTGTTTGTGAAGTGACCTATGCTGTCACTGCAGCTCTGAGTTCTAGTCCCACTATAACTAAGGATGGCCGGCCAGCAGTAGTAATAAGGGACCTCATGCAGAAAGCTTGTGCATTGCATGTGGCTGCACAGGTTAAGAGGCAGTGTCTGGTCCAGAATCACGGGCCAGATCATTCAGGTTAGTGTTTCCTTTTATGATAAAAAACACATATAGTTTAACTGATGCATGGAGTGATACCTGTGGGTTATACTGTGCGGTGCATGGCCTACTGTCACTGTTGCTCTGGCTGGCATTCTCTCCCCTCTTAAAACACTTTTTTCCATTACTAGCTGTTTGCCTGAGTGCTCACTGAGTCTTGTTCACTGATGCTGAAAGGCAGCAAATCAATAAATAAGTCAACAATTGCACATGCTGTACTTAATAACATTTTGGTTAAATTATTTATTTAATATGCAATCAAAAGCGGTACTGGAAACAGTGTAAAATGTACGTTTCATTTGCAATTTCTTTGTAAAGAATTATGTTACACTACAAGTCAGATTCCTTCCTTACTGTCATTCAGAATAATTATGAGTTTGAAAACTGTCTTCATTTGTGCAGGGATGAGGTTTTACTGGCAGCTGTTAAGTGTATATGGCAGGAGGATTATTTCAATGTGTCATTTCTGTTTGATGTAGTGGACCTGGAAATATTTCTTCATTGCTATTGTGATTTATTATGTATCTGTAAGCATATGGAATGGTAATACAGGGGTCAGTGCTTTTTGGCCCAATGTTAAGTTATGTACTTAACATTTGTATGTAGACTTCTCTACTCCCCACAATACAATTGCTTTTAAATGAAAATTTTACATTTTGCAGTTTCAGAGTATATTGAAAGTAATAGCTGGAAAGGGAATAACTACATATAGTCCCACTCTTCACACCTACAACTAAATCTTATTTCCAGTACATAGACATATTTATCAATTAATGTTCTCCCCTGTCTATCTGATGAATCTGGGCATCTTGAGGCAATGTAGAAATTGCCTCATGTACACAGACACCCTCTCCTCCTACCACCCAACATTACAACCTGTGAGAGATGCACTTATCTAGCCAAACTGGAGGTAAAGCTCTCTCCAACCAAGATGGAACCTGACAGTCATGAGGAGAAGGTAAACATTTGCACCACACCACACTGATCACATAGTCTCACTATGTCTACACCACCAAAATCCACACATAGAAACTCAAAAACATTCGCAGAGGCTCTCAATAATAATCTGCCTAAGCAACAGAGCCCTCCAAAGCAGAAACACAAGCAACCTCCATTCCCCAACACAAACCAAATGACACATAGCCCACAGACTCAGTGTGCCACTCAAACACAGCCAATAAGGCAAAACAACATACCTGTGACTCTATAGTCAGGCACACTGATGTCCCACTCACCAGGCTAAACAAGGAGAAGGTTACTGTCAGCTGCCTGTCGGGTGCCAGGATCCGCCACATAACCCACACACTCAGGTCACTCCACAACAAGTACAAATATGACTCTGTCATTGTCCATGTTGGTGTGAATGACCTGAGATGTACCTACCTGGACTATATGAAAAGAGACATGGAAGAGCTCTGCGATCTTGTAGTCCAGTCAGGTATGACCCTAGCCCTGAGTAGCATTCTGCCATTGCCCAGAATGATACTGCAGTACAAGGACAAAATGATTGATTTCAACAATTGGCTAAGCTTCTCGTGTCATTCTAAGGGGATCCAGTATCTGTCTGCTTGGGATGACATGGTCGACAGACCACGATGCTTTGCATAGATGGCCTGCACCTGTCGCCCCTGGGATTCCGGATACTGGCTAAGGCTCTTGCTGCCCCTACAGTGCCTTTTTTAGGCAGGGTTCAAGTAACAAATTCACCACCATGACAGGAACAGGCAAGCAAAAACTGAGGGTAATGCTATTCAATACTAGAAGTCTAAATTTCAAAATGCACTCACTCGAGGCACTCCTTAAAATGGAGAACATCGATATCTGTGCAGTGACTGAGACCTGGTTCAAGGCTCCAGAGAGCACCCCTGCACTACCAGGCTATAACTTATTCCACACTTTTCGGCCATGTAACCTGGACTGAAACACCAAAGGTGAGGGTGTGTCCATATTCATTAAGGATATCCACACCTCTAGGCTAGTTGCTCAGCATAATGCATCCGAGGTTATCCAAGTGCAACTAACTCTTGGCAAAACTGCAATCCAAATTGTAGCTTGCTGCAGATCCTCCACCATGCCCCAGGATTCCCACTCCTCTTTTCTTGATGTACTGGAAAATATTAGGGTTCAACCAAACACCCTAATAATGGGTGACTTCAACTACCCCACAATTAACTGGGAAAACTACTCATGTATCAACTCCTTAGCGCAACGCTTTCTGGAATTCACAAACTCCAATGCCCTAGATCAACTTATCCACACCCCCACCAGTTTAACAATATCCTAGACCTAGTCATTACAAACATGAGTGACCGGTGTTCCACACCTGAAGTCAACTCCTCATTGGTCCGATCCGACCATAAGCTAATCACACTTGATATCCACATCTCACCCCCACCCCCCATTAAGGAAAACACAGTAAAAAATTTCTCCAAAGCCAACTTCATGCTTCTTAAGACAGAAGTGGTGAACTTCATGACACCCATGCAGATGGACAATACAGTTACAACTGCTGAATCCTACACAAATGCACTCTATAAGCACTTACATGAGTGCATGGATCATGCTATCCCAAACAGAACCAAGATGCTAACCTCCAAAAAAAGGAAGACAATCTAGTGCCATAAACAAACTGTACAACAGAACGAAGAAACTGTTGCAAAAGAGAGTAAAATCCCATGAGTGGATGAGCTCCCTAGTCAGCCTCAGTAAGAAGCTGAGATCCCTTATAAGATCCTCCATAGCTAGTTATGAAAATAAAATCGCCACTAATTCCAAGGACAACCACAAAGCATTCTATAGCTATGTCAAGAATCTCAATGGCAACACCCAGATCTGCTCTGAGTTACAGCAAAAAGGCATGAAAATTACAGAACCAACTGATATTGCCAACATCCTGACAGATAGGTTCAGTGCTAACTTTACCCCCCCCCCCCTCACCACTAAAGGGCCCATATCTATACAGGAAGAATGCAGAGTCCCTGTAATCACAACTATGCAGGTGAAAGCTGCACTCTCTAAAGCCAAAAACACAGTATCCATGGGACCGGACAACATCCCAGGCTGCATTTTACACGAACTTCAGAATGAACTGGCTCCCCACTTAAGCACCATGTTCAATAATAGCCTCGCATCAGGCTTTGTGCCCACTGAATGGCGCACAGCAACAGTTATCCCACTCCACAAAGGGGGAGCCATCATTGATCCCAGGAACTATAGACCTATTAGCCTGATAAGCCTGGTCTGCAAAGCCATGGAACGTATCATCATGTAACTCATAAACAAAGACATTGGTAACCTCCAAACTCTGGATCCCACCCAGTTCGGGTTTGTGAAAGGCAGATAATGCCTCCTGAACCTGATCGACTTCTTTGAGGGAGTCACCAAAGCCGTAGATGAGGGTAAGGTGGTTCGCACAGCCTATCTTGACCTTACCAAGGATTTCGACACCATCCCCCATTCTGGAATTATAGCTAAACTCAATAAACTAGGCATAAATCCCTACATCACAAGATGGGTTGCCAATTGGCTCACTGACAGAACCCACACTGTAAAAGTTGCAGACTCCAAATATGACCTCAAACCAATGACAAGTAGAGTACCACAGGGTTCCGTCCTGGGACCTCTCCTGTTTGGTATCTATTTCTCTGAAGTACAGGCTAACACAGAAGGCATCCGGCTAATGAAGTTCACAGATGACTGCAAACTAGGAGCCATAGTCAAGTCCCCAAATGATGTGAACGTCCTACAGAAGGGCCTCTCTGAGACAGATGCCTGGTGTCAGAGCCATGGCCTCAAGCTCAATGCCAAAAAGTGCAGTGTCATCCCCTTTGGTAAAAACTCTGTACCCATGAACTACCACATAGGCAGCAATCTACTTAACACCGAATGCGTGATAAGAGACCTTGGGACGCAGGTGGACAGTAGCCTCTCCTTTGATAGTCACATCACCACAGTAGTCAGGAAGTCCGTCTATGTGGCACACCTCATCATAAAAGGGTTCTCATCCAGGAAAAAAGAGGATATCGTCCCCCTCTACTTGACACTCATTAGACCCACTATAGAGTACAACGCCCCTTTTGGAATGTACCTCGCAAGACATCTGCAGCAGCTGGAAAGGCCACAGAAGTACCTCACAAAGAGGATTACTGGACTCAAACAAATGCCCTACACTGACCGCCTCAAAAAACTCCAGCTTTACTCCGTAGCATATCGACTACTCAGAGGTGATCTATGCCTAACATATAAAGCTATGTCAAACCCAGAGCTGTTGGACATGCTACACCTAAAGAAATCCCAATCCCTCCGAGCTACACGCTCTAGGGACCTAAACCTTGTCACCACAATAAACAGGACATGCTGGAGGGATAGATTCCTATCTGAAAGACTTCCCATACTCTGAAACAGGCTACCCATCTATGTCAAGCAAAGTTCTTCATTAGCACCCTTCAAGAAAAATCTTGATGAGTGGATGGGAAATAGGAAATACACCCCAGGGATCACTTCTGTGGCTCTGCTGGACAGTGGCACAGGAAAATAACTTTCTTGGGTGGCGTAAGCCAGGGAACCTTGTTGGCTAGGCTTGTGTAGGCCCTTGGGCCGATAGCCTATTACCTACCTATGAACCTATAATGTAAGTCACAGTAGCTCTAGTTCAAATGAACAAAAAAGATGGAAAAAGTGCTAGCAGTCACCAGAAAAACGAAAAGCAAAGCACTTCAAGGAGAGTAGTAACCACGGCTTCAAAAGTGGATAAGTAGTTTATTTTAACGCACCAACACTACACACACTGCGGTTTCATCCTGTAGAACCAGAACTTCTTCAGAAAAAAAATGAAGAACTTTCTGAAGAAGTTCTGGTTTTACAGGATGAAAACGCAGTGTGTGTAGTGTTGGTGCGTTAAAATAAGTGCTTTACTTTTTGTTTTTCTGGTTCAAATGAGTCGCACACATCTCCTATTGATAGGCCTGGTGATGGTGCAACTGATCTGGCTGATAGCTTACCATGAGAACTGTAAGGTGAGTTAGAATGACAGTGTGGTCTAGAGAAGGAAGAAGATTCTGCTTTCAGTGACCTGCATGACCATGACCTTGACATGGAACGTGAGTTTCTCCTAGGTGTAGATGACCATTGACAATGGCCTATGAGAAATGTGTTGTGATTGTTCACTGTGAGTACTGACATTATTGCCTTGAGAGCCAGTTTTAGTATCATGTAATGTCCCTCCATGTGTCCGGGCAGTACCCCATCCCCTTCCCCTCATAAATCTGAATCTGGCTTGACTCTCGTATGTTCAACCAGTGTGCAAATGGAGACTGCAACTGATGTCTGGTGTACCACCATGCTATGCATCAGTGACACCGTAACATTATCTCTGCTCTCTGGGTATAAGCATGAGTGGAATGTCAGCCTACTTTTGCTTTCTATGTCCCTCAGGTTGCATCACAAATACAACTCATCATCATCAACTATTCTACTGCTCACTTCATCTGTATTTATTGGTACAGTTGAAATGTTTGTTTCTGATGCTGAGTTTGTAAAAGAAATCAATACAACACATTAATAGCAATGCAACAGCATACAGTATAGCATTTTTACAATGTCTGTTGGTGATAGGACACTTACCATAAAGTCTGCCTTCATTTTCATTAACTATTGATGTACAAGGCTAACCTAATAATAATTAATTGTGACATGTTTAAATACAACATTATTTGTCACCATTCAATTTTCATCATTTAAAAGGTGTATATTTCAAACCAACCTTCTGGAGATAATGAATGCGAATGCTGATGCAGACTTTAGTTTGATGGAGCAGTGTCCATACCACCTAATTATTTCAGTTGCACCAATTTCTGTATCATAGTCATCCCCATGGATGATCAGAAGGCATCCCTCATCTGGTGTTAACTTAATAAGCTTCTGAGCCCCCACCCCATAGTGGTCCTGGAAATTGCATTTTCCTGGTCTTGCTTCTAGCACTTCCTACCATATCACTTGATCTTTTCTTGCACTGTGCCAGTGATCTCTTTTTGTCTTCAACTGCATTGATTTCAACAACTACTTAACTCCATGCTTTGCGCTTCTAGACTTATCTGGACCCTCTTTACCAAAAAAGAAGTTTGCCATATGCCCTTAGCGCTACCATGAGTACACAATTTTCCTTGTGGCTAAAGTTATCATGTCTATGCCTGGATGTGGATCCCTTATTCTCCATTTTAATACACAGGAAATGAAAGGAAAAAAAAATAAAAGGGCTACAGGCAGACACTTGCCACACTACTATCTGAAAGACATCAGCAGTTATTTTATAAACCATGGCCTGCTATTCCTGCCACCATCAAAACTAAATCAATAAACAAACAGAAATGTGATTTAAAACTGCACAGCTTCAGCTTATTCAATACTGATGAAACCAATTACACCAAAAATCAAACTGCAGTACTATCTGCTTTTGCCATATATTCCTCCCTCACTGGCAGTAGTAAAACAACACTTTCACTACACACATGTATTCTTGTCTTCTGCACAGTACATGTGCTCAACTGCAATAACCAGTTTTCAGATGTATGGACAAGCTGAAACTTCTGTAATGGTGTATTGTTAACTTGCTACAATTTCAGTGAAAAGCACCGCATGTCAAACAGCTGCAAGCACTTCCCCATAGTTATCAGTCATGCAATGGTATCATTAGATGCACAGTATAGTTCAAAGTGCATTGTAACTGACCTTTAAATAAAATGACAGCAAGTGTTAATTTGCCTCTTAATAAGTATTAATTAATTTATAAACTTTTTCTTACTTTTTGATTTCTGTGATATCCCAAGAAATTTGCCACCTACCTCTGCTGTTCATGAATCACTGTAGCACAACTAAACCTTGTGGTATAAATACAGGCCAATTTAAATGTTTAGCATGTAAATTAGACTCATTAATGTACATGTCTATGAATTGTACTATGATGCAAACATGTTACGAAGTACATGGCCACATTTTGTATTTTTCCCAGTTGTGAATGCACATCGCACAGTACATGAATGAAACTGAAACAGTTGTGGATGCACTGCAGAAGCTTACAAACTCTGCAGCAATGCCAAGCTGTATAGAGACATGAGCTGCTTGGCCTAAACTAGCCAATATAAGAATATACTTCTAAAATTCAAAATGGAGTCATCTTAATATCAGGTTGAAATCAAGCTGAAGGTTAATCCCTACTTATCCATGTCTGTACGTAACACCCTAACAAGCGATGCATATTAAAATGTCCTACAAATAATGTTTCATATTAGTACAGGCATTTCTCTCTACCACTTTTAAAAAAAAGTGATAAAAAAAGGAACGGGGTCTCTTCACTGCATGACACCTTATGCTGCTACAGTAAGAAAGAAAAATGTACATATTACGAAGAAATAATGCTGGCAACATTTATTGTTATAGATAAACTTATGGTCAGATAACTCTTTCCCTTTAAGAAAAAATGTTAGGCAAAGCAGTTTTGGTTACACCAAATTTTCTATTGTTATCAATGCTTGGTCTTATGAACATGGTCACATCCAACAGGGAGAGGGTCTAACCAAGCTTAATACTTTTCTGATTCTGGTTCTGGCACTTTAAATAATATCGGAACTTGTGAAAACACAAGGCCACGGTATGTCTGGTCTGAGAATGACTCATACCTGGAGACGATCCAGGCATGCACGCATCACAGTGCATGGAAGAAAACATATATCTGACAGTAGTTGGTTGACCACCTGTCAGCCCTGACATGTATAACCCGATCAAGTCAGCAGGCTAACTGGCTGAGTGGGGAGACCAGGTTACAGTGAGAAAGCCAGAGTTCTATAGTAAGTAACATTTTTAATATATATATATATATATATATATATATATATATATATATATATATATATATATATATATATACAGAGAGAGAGAGAGAGTACAAAAGGGCAAAAAGGGTTGAATAAAATACATGTACTTCAGCAGTCAGATATCTTTACCTGCAAATATGCATTTGAGGTGGCATTCTGAAATGCATAAAAAAGAACTAGCATTTACATAATCAGACATCCATCTTTTCAAGAAAGAGAGAACATAGTATTATGTGTTAACAAGTTACAGTAATAAATGAAAATGTCAGTAAAAGTATGAGAGTAGTAGCCTGTAGAGGAACTCTGTAAATGTATTATTAATGTTCAAATATTAGTAATGCATACTGTATATAATACAGTTATGAAATAAAAGTTACATGTAAAGAACTGTGTTGTATTGCATTGAAAAAGTTGTAAGATTTTATAAATATTAAATGAAAGATTTTGTGAGAGTTAACTAATTATAAGTCAAAGTAACTGCTTAAATTGTTTGCTCGTAAGTATTTCTTGCTGTATGCATAACATGGCTGAAAGTACACTCACCACACAATAGTTAGACTGCCTGTTGGGGGAGGGGAGTGGAGGTTACTTTTTTGACCTAATGAGCAGCACATACGTTTTCAGGAAACAAGCTGTTTTGCCACCTGAACATCAGACAAAGTTCTGCGGAAAAGGAAATTTGCACGTCCTTGAATTGTAACATTTCAGCCTTTGCGATTCATGTATTCCACAGAGTGTTACATGCATTTTCTAAAACAAAAACAGGACTCGTTTTATACTTCTTTAGTATCCTACACAATTCAGTAGAATATTTTAATAACACACAAATGTATGCATTCAACAGTTCCAATCAGATAGAAAAAGACATAAGAATTGCAGAGAACACAAGACATGTATATGTGGAATACATTTAAATACAGATAAATAAAATTATCCTTATCTCTTTCACTTGTAGCTGAGGAAGAGATTCGTTATAACTCCCCACAGCAGAAGAGATGAACGCAATGCCTGGTGGAATCATCTGGGAAGTATAACAGATGTCCAGAAGGTATTTATTATTTAACTATTCATAGTAAAAATTATTATATAGAATTCAGGGTAGTCTAAACAGTACAGTAATACAGCAAAGCTTTTAAAATTGATTTCAGTGCTACTGCTGCAAACAACTGAACGAAATGCAAATGAAGACAGTAACAGATCAAGATAAATGTGTTATACTGTCATTTTTAACCATGACTAACTGCAATAATTAATAATTTTTTTCTGTTTGATGTCTGCGTACTGTAAAATGTGTTAGAAAAGTACAAATATGGCACCCACAACTCTTACACATTCCTCTCAGTTACATAAGCGCTTCCCCAATCACTACCCCAACTGTATACATGAATACTTTCCATACACAAGTTTACTTCCATAAAGAAATTTATCTGCAGTGGTTTATTGAGTTGCTACCTTGCAATAGAACAGTACTGTGTGGATTTCTTTCCCATCTTCTGTTTTTGTGTCTCCATACCCCTTCTTTTCCTCGTTTATTTTTTTAATTATGCAGTTATTTCTCCTTTGTTGTTCTGCTTCACTCTTTATTTTTATTTTTCTTTTGCACAGGTTCAAATCCTTCAGGAGATGACCAGCCATGCACTTTCCAGACTAGGGAGAGATCACCGTCTGCTTTTCCAGGGGAAATCCTTGCAGGGTTTGAGGGGAAGTGGCAGTCCCACAGGCACTCCAGCACATAGCAGCCTCATTGAATGGGAGCTTCAGAATTTGGTTGAGGACATGTTAGATGTAGTGAACAGGAGAATTCAGCCAATCAAAGCCTCTCTTCAGTGTGGAGAAGACACACTCACCAATTTGGTGCCAGCCACTGCACCAGCACAGGGCTCTACCCCCTGAACACTGTACTCCTCCACTGCAACACCATCTGACAGTGGGTATTTTTGAGGATTTGTGGACTGGGTAGACAGTTGGGACTTCATAGCTCATATGTTCATAGATTAGTACTAGGCTAACTACCCTTGAGGGCCATTTTAAGCCTAGTCAGTTACTCCATGTAAGATTCAAACCCTGCACCTTGTGTCTGTAAGGTAAACACCTTAACCATTATGCCAACCTCCCGCCCTGGCTAGTGGGGCTTTTTTGAGTCAGTAAACTTCCTCTGAGATAAAAAAAAAAAAAAAAAAAAAAAAGATGACAGCCTCCAAAAGCACATTGTCATCATGCCCCTAACACACTAATTCTGCAAAAATATGTAGAAAATAAATGGTAAAATATGAATTTATACAGTTTTTCACAAAAGTTTTAAGAAAGGTAATATTCTCCTTACAAGTCATGACAGTCCATAAATTATAATTTTCCTAGCTTAAAGCAATCAAATTCACAGAAAGAAAACAACTTTCCTCGTAAAAGTTAAACTGTTAAAGGGTTTTCCCAGCAATGTGCATATTTGCCTAGCCCTGAAGGATCACTAGTAGACTCTGTTAGCTCCAGAAACTCCACTTTGATGTCAGGAAAGCTGTGAATCTTTGGCACCCTCACCACTGTTTTTATGCAGTTCTACTTGAGAACTACAGAAGTCAGGCTGTGTGAAAGGTGCTCTGAAGCTTTGAAAGCTAGACAGTGGTCATATCCTTGGCAGGAAATAACCCAAATAGCTTAGGCTACTGCAACAGTGACCTAATGTTGAACATCCGCTCTTTCTTTCACTCAAAGACTATTTCCTCATTTTCCACCCCCAAACCAAAATAACCATAATCTGACTGTCAGTGTGTATGCTGGTAAGGACCTTCTCTGGTCTGATGCCAGGAACAGTACCTTCTGCTTGAACAACTGCTGTAATACACAAGAAAAGATTATTACTGTTGGCAATGTGCACTGTTAACACTACCTACAGATCTATTCAATGTCTCAACAGTATTTTATTATTTTTTTGTAGTTTTATTTATTTTTTTTTTTTGCTGAATGCCTGCAATAGAAAAATAATTCTTGAAGATCAGAGCATCCAAGTCAAATTAGTAGAGACAACGTTCATAGGTTCATAGGTAGGTACTAGGCTATTGGCCCAAGGGCCTACGTAAGCCTAGCCAACAAGGTTCCCTGGCTTACGCCACCCAAGAAAGTTATTTTCCTGTGCCACTGTTGAGCAGAAACCCAGAAGTGATCCCAGGGGTGTATTTCCTAGTTCCCATCCACTCATCGGGATTTTTCTTGAAGAGTGCTAATGAAGAACTTTGCTTGACATAGTTGGGTAGCCTGTTCCAGAGTATGGGAAGTCTCTGGGACAGGAATCTATCCCTCCAGCATGTCCTGTTAATTGTGGTGACAAGGTTTAGGTCCCTAGAGCATGTAACTCAGAGGGACTGGGATTTCTTTAGTTGTAGCATGTCCAACAGCTCTGGGTTTAACATAGCTTTATATGTTAGGCAGAGATCCCCTCGGAGTAGGCGATATGCTATGGACTAAAGCTGGAGTTTTTTGAGATGGTCAGTGTAGGGCATTTGTTTGAGTCCAGTAATCCTCTTTGTGAGGTACTTCTGTGGCCTTTCCAGCTGCTGCAGATGATTTTGAGGTACATTCCAAAAGGGACATTGTACTCTATAATGGGTCTAAACAGTGTCGAGTAGAGAGGAACAATGACCTCTTTTTCCTGGATGAGAATCCTTTTATGATGAAGTGTGCCACGTAGAAGGACTTCCTGACTACTGTGGTGATGTGACTATCAAAGGAGCGACTACTCTCCACCTGGGTCCCAAGGTCTCTTATCACACATTGGGTGTTAAGTAGATTGCTGCCTATGTGGTAGTTCATGCGTACAGAGTTTTTACCAAGGGGGATGACACTGCACTTTTTGGCATTGAGCTTGAGGCCATGGCTTTGACACCAGGCATCTGTCTTAGCGAGGCCCTTCTGTAGGATGTCCACATCATTTGGGGACTTGACTATGGCTCCTAGTTTGCAGTCATCTGTGAACTTTGTTAGCCAGAGGCCTTCTGTGTTAGCCTGTACTTCAAAGAAGTAGAAACCAAACAGGAGAGGTCCCAGGACAGAACCCTGTGATACTCCACTTGTCACTGCTTTGAGGTCAGATTTGGAGTCTGCAATTTTTACAGTGTGGGTTCTGTCATTGAGCCAGTTGGCAACCCATCTTGTGATGTAGGGATTTATACCTAGTTTAGTGAGTTTAGCTATAATTGCAGAATGGGGGATGGCGTTGAAAGCCTTGGCGAGGTCAAGATAGGCTGTGTGAACCACCTTACGCTCATCTATGGCTTTGGTGACTGCCTCAAAGAAGTCAATCAGGTTCAGGAGACAAGATATGCCTTTCACAAACCCGAACTGGGTGGGATACAGAGTTTGGAGGTTACCAATGTCTTTGTTTATGAGTTCCATGATGATACGTTCCATGGCCTTGCAGACCAGGCTCGTCAGGCTAATACGTCGATAGTTCCCGGGATCAGTGGTGGCTCCCCCTTTGTGGAGTGGGATAACTGTTGCTGTGCACCATTCAGTGGGCACAAAGCCTGATGCGAGGCTATTATTAAACATGGTGCTTAAGTGTGGAGCCAGTTCGTTCTAAAGTTCATGTAAAATGCAGCCTGGGATGTTGTCCGGTCTCATGGATGCTGTGTTTTTGGCTTTAGAGAGTGCAGCTTTTAACTGCATAGTTGTGATTACAGGTATGTACAGATATGGGCTCTTTAAGGGGTGAGAGGGGGAGGTAAAGTTAGCACTGAACCTATCTGCCAGGATGTTGGCAATATCAGTTGGTTCTGTAATTTTCGTGCCGTTGTGCTGTAACTGAGAGCAGATCTTCCACAGCCATTCTTCCCTTACTGTTTCTCCTTTCATCCTTTTCCCTATTTCCCACCCACACTGACCTCTTACAAAAAAACCCTGAAAAATAGGGGGGGTCTATCCCCTGTCAAAAACATTGTGCCCATCCTCTCCTGCCTCCTCTAGCTCAAAACCTCTTGATGTGTCATTTAAGTGTTCACCTCTTTGTTTTGCCTCCTTTTTTTCAATATGTCCTATTACCCCCTTTCTGTTCTTTAATGGAACCATCACGGTATCCACAAAAGGATACCACTATATGAAAAAGTTATAACCCCTTAACTTTTTAAAGAAAAAAAAACTCTTAGCTGCTGCGCAGTCCACAACTTTTTTATAATGCTTTCAGCATGATTGTGCACAGCCACACTTGCCTGCAATATACCAAGGCACAGACCATTTACAATTCTGCAAAATACTTTGCACGTACAAAAAGATGAACTTTGTACAACTTACACATTTACAAAAATTAGGTGTGATTATAGAAATCACTTTGTTTTTCCATATTCAAGACAATTGCATTATGCTGACCTTTCTCCCTAGGCCTCTGCTGAAAATTGGCTCGTTCCAAGTCGGACTTTCCTGATTAACAAATGTTAAATAAATAAATAAATATCTGCTTAATGCCACTTTCTACAAATGCAGCTATGCACTTGCGCAGCCGCAGACTATAAAGTCCACCCACAGTATATTGTTTAATTGTATGTATCATAGCAGAACAGCTACATTGAATTAACTTAAAGGAAATGCATCTATATTGCAACATCGAAGCTTTAGTTAATCGAATAACTAAAGCTCAATCTTGTAATATCGACAGCTAAAATTGTCGAATGGCTGATTCAATCAAGGGAAAAACTTCCCTTGGCTGAATCAAAAAAAAAAAAAAACTTTACATCCGAAATCAAGTGGGAGGCTTTGTTCCCACACCCCCCTACCTAAATATATAAACTTGGAGATTGCTCCAAATTGGAGAAATGGGCATACTCCACATAACGGCCAAGGGAAGTGTTTCCCTGGGTTAAATTGGCCATTTGACAAGTTACGGTTTCGATATTACAAGTTCGAGCTTTACTTAGTCGAGTAAGTAAAGCTTCAATCTTGTAATTTAGAACCAAGGAAACTAGGGTCTAAAACTGCATTTATCTAAACTGAGTCACAACACTTGCAACCAGGTATGTTGTATAGTTTGTTAGGCATCTATGATAGGCAGTTTTGATATAATAAACAACTGTGTATTTCAGGAAAATGAATTGAAGACACTGTGGGTGGTGGTTTGGAATTACTGGGAATATGTATAACAATAAAGCCACATACATGAACTTCTGAATTGCTGAGTCTTGTTTTAACAAACATATCTAACAACAAAGATATTTGTATAACCTATGTTTTATAGCATAGACTTGCAGTGCTGCAAACCTGATCAAGCAGCATTTTGTCCTTCACAAATGGCTGAAGAAGAAGATTAATATGAAATGCTCTGACCTTTCTAGTAAAAGAAAATATATTCAAAGAATTACAACTTCTTCATACACAAGTGGTTGGAAACCAAAATATATTTTTCTACACACACACACACACACACACACACACACACACACACACACACACACACGCACACTATAACTGTGTTGCTAAAATCACTTTTCCTTTCAGTAAGTTGTTTCTGCTGAGAACTTAAGCTGCATTCTGTGTCACTAAATTTCCTTCCTTGCAAAGCAAATGGCAATGAATGACTATAGTTAATTACGCCCAGCTAGTTTATGTTCTGACTTACTATTTTTGGTTACTGTTTGAATGTTAAAAGTGCCCCAAATCAGTGTTACAAGTTTAATGCAATAGTTATTACTATATACAGTGAGTGGCAAGACAAGGCAGGAGTCTTTTCCAGCACATTCAAAATAACTTGTGAGTAAGTCACATTACGTAATACAATTGCCTGGTAATACTGCTATGAAGGGCAGTCTGTTCCTGTTATTTACACTGAAAAGAAAATCAGAACTGCATAACACTAGCAATCAATCTGTGTAGAAAATTGACCAGATATAATGCATATTTTATTATATCCCTGAAGATTTGTATAGCTTAAAGATGTTTCATGCTACATAATGTCACTTGTTTAGTCATGTATATCGCTAATATTATATCTGGGTTCAGTTCATCTATTTTCATTTTACTAAAACCCAGTCAACTGATGCTGCTTCACTGAGATGACATACTTCCCAATGAGCCGTCTAATCTATCAGAGGTATTACTGTACAAGATCACTACAAGAAAGGAATTTTATGAATTGACAAGTGTTATCCCATTCTCCAGGTTGTATGATCATGAATTTAACACGCATCTCTCTCTCTCTCTCTCTCTCTATATATATATATATATATATATATATATATATATATATATATATATATATATATATATATATATATATATATATATATATATATATCCTTCATTTTCAGAATGGGATGCGCTCGAGTCTACCTGCATGACATCCTACATCTCGAATGACAGGAATGCTGAACACTGACATTCCAGATACACCAATCTCACCCCCTTCTGGACCCATGTTATTGCTTGTTCCTAGGTCCAGAGGTGTAGGGAGTTTCAAGGTTCTGTGTTTATGTCGGGTATAGCATGAGCTATGTGGCAGATCCTGGCACCTGACAGGCAGCTGACTTTTACTTTCTACTTATTCAACCTAGTGAGTGGGACATCAGTGTGCCTCACTATCGAGTCACATATGACTAGTGTGTTGGGCATGCTGTTTTGCCTTAGAGGCTTTGGTTAAGTGGCACACCATTTAGGAGAGTTATGTGTCTCGTGATTAGTGTTGTGTTGTGGTGGTTGAGTAAGTTTCTGCCTTGGAGGTCTCTGATGTTTGGGTAGATTTTTATTAAGAGCCTCCGCAAAGGTGGGTGTGTGGTTTGTGTTTTTATGTGAAGGCAGTGCTGGTGTGTGTTCTAGAGGGCGATGTGTTCCATGTGGTGTGGTGCAAGTGTTGACCTTTTCCTCTTGACTAGCTATTCCGGTCTTGGCTGGAGAGTGCGTGGCTTCCAATTTGAATATATAAGTGTATCTCTTGCAAGTCGGAGTGTTGGGAGGTAAGAGGAGAGGGTTGTCAGTGTACAATGAGGTAGTTGCTACATTGCCTCAGGATGCCGAAGCTCACCAGGTTAATAGGAGAAAGCACAGGGAACTGACATTTAGACATGCCTGGAGGAGTGGCCATTAATAATAAGTACTGGAGCTGTTTCCTTGTAGAATGTTTAGTGCTAGTAGCACTTTTGTGTGCTACAATAATTGCTAGAAGAAGTTTGGTAAAGTGATAGACTAATAAGCTAGTAAAGGTGCAGGAGAGGAGAGAACTAGCAGATCTAAGGGAAAAAGTGAAGAGCAGACTTTTTGCGCTCAGAAGCTTACAAATAGTCCTGGATAGAGCAAATCTGTAGCTGGACTACACTAGTTCCAGGAAAGGCAGGAAACAGTTTTTTTTTCTTTTTTTTTCTTATTTTAGTAGAAAGTGAAGAGAGATAATTCAGTATTCAGAAGCTAAAGGGGTGGGCCTTTGCTAAGTTGTCACTATAAGCAGTAGAATGACCTGATGTAATATGACTGGGGGGAGTGTCCAGTAAAATCTTTATACCAGAGGGGGGCAACTCAAAGACACCAAGACTTAAGACCACCACAAGAACTGGACGGGGAGGTGGGAAAAACAGTTGTATAGATTACAGAGATATAAAATCAAATGTGCAGAAGATAATTAAGAATAAACACTTATCTTTTCCCAATATCACAGTAGGCATTAGGTCAGTCTCTCTGCAGCTTAGAAAAACTTCAGCAAACAGGTATATCTGATTTAAAACACTGGCTACTAAAGGTAGAGGAACAGAAACCTATCCAATCAACAATAACAGTTTTGCAGGAATGCCCCTAGCTAAATTAAACCAGTCCTGTTCACTGTCTCCCACAGAGAAAACATATAGTCCACTAGACGAAAGATTTCACTGCAAACTGAGGGTAACACGAACAGATATTCAGCTCTATCATGCAACACAACATCACACTTCAGCATTCCGACATTTTGCAGAAGTACATTAAGAATGCAACTACTCAAGCGCATTCCATTCTGGCAAATGAAGGTAAACCTATATATATATATATATATATATATATATATAGATATATATATATATATATATATATATATATATATATAGCTATATATCTATATATCTTTATAGCTATATACACAAACACACACACACACACACACACACACACACACACACACACACACACACACATATATATATATATATATATATATATATATATGTGGGTGTGTGTGTGTGTGTGTGTGTGTGTGTGTATGTATAAGCAGCAAGGGATTATGGATCCCCCATTCTCCCGCATGGAGGGTGGAAGGGAGCCTGCTCCCCTTCTAAAAGCATGTTTTGGATGATTTTCTGTATTGAACTAATCTGTTTACAGGCATTGTTTTGCTATAGGTGAAACATATTATTCATTTATTTCCAATGACAGTAAGCTGGTGCTCTCAGTGAGTCCATTTCACTGATGAGTGGAGCATGACATGGTGAGTACATGCCTGGAGTTAGTGATATTTAATTTTGATATTCTGAATCTTTTTAAAATCAATGTTGAGAAGTACTTTAGGCTCTTACTTTTGTACAGCAGGTAGAAGAAGGGATAGGTTAAATGGTTAAATTATATATGCAGAGAACATGTAATTCTTTTGAAGGTACCTTTACTGTATGTTTACCACTGAAGAAAGAAATTCATTGAGCAGTAACATTGACACTGCATTGCTGTACTGCACTGCTGCTGAATCTTGGGGATAAGGAAGTATTATTCTGTTACTCATTCAAGGCTAATAAATGCTGTACTTACTATATTTAGAGGCATGGGATGTGAGGAAAGCATAGGTTGCTTGCTTCCCGCAAGTACACTTTTTTAAATATTACTTGTACGTGTAACATTGATTTCTTTTATTCTCTCTTTTTTGTTAGAATGTGTATTATTTCTGCCTTCCATATAGTGATATGAGTCATGTAGCCATGTCATAAAGCACAAGAAGGTCTGCGTAGTACAGATACCATTGCAAGTTCGGGGGTGTTGTAAGACACAGTCCAAAGGTCAAATGCCTTACAAATATTTCCTAGTCATGTCTCTACCATACGATTTCCTTTATTGTACTTATAAAATGGGTATCTGCTTTTTAAGTCTAAATTTTCAAATCAATACTTTATGAATTATGTGTTTTGAAGTGTATTTTAATGTAAAATAGTTTTAACCTGTTTTATGGAACTCATTATCATACAGTGCTACAACTTCTAACATAAATTCTTTGTCATAGATTAGGTGGTGGCAGAGCACAGATGGTTTGCAGAAAATCTGAGCTCAAAATATCAAGTTTTGGCAGAGCTATAGGCATTTGTTGAACATGCTACTTAAAAAAAGTATGCTGACTTTTCTAAAGCCCCACCCCGTGCTTTTGTATATTGGTTACATCCTTGCCACCATCACAGTGCCTTTTTTAGGCAGTATCAGCCTTCTAAAGATTCCAACAGAACTAAACAGAATTCACTTAACATTAAGGTATCATTGCCCACCAATTGTAACTTCCTCCCTGGTCAAATCAGACCACAAGTCAAGCACATTTACCATAATCCTGATGTCTAATACATCTTCCAACACCTCAGTATTCAAATATTATTTCAAGGCTAATCTGCTAAAACTGAGCAATGACCTGGCTAAATTCAATGCGCTTTCCATCGAGATGACCCAACTGCCAAATTCTATATGTGTAGATAGGTGCACTGATAAATCTGTCCCCTTCATAAATAACTATAATGAAAAATTCAAAAATAAAGCCGTCATGGAACTCAAATATAAACAGGTTCAGGAATAAAAGAAAAAAATATTGTATGCAGAAATAAATCTTGCTCTCAAGATGCCAAAAAATGCTCATGCTAAACTAAACAATGAACTTCTGTTCCTGATCAAATCAATAAGTAGTGTAGCTAGAGTGGTGTGAGATGGTAACTGCACCAGATGCAAGATTTTGGGGGTGTGATCAGCTATTTCCAATCCCACTTTCATGCAACACTAGCTTTTAAAAGCCAATTATTGCATTTGCTGTCAAACCTAAATGCTGTAGTGTTCTGTGTTTTGTCTAAAATGCAGTAACTGCTTGATATAGTTTAGCAAGCAGTTGGCTACAATTTAAAAGTAAAAACAGAATTTTTTTTAACTAAAACCTGATCACTGTACTGCTCCATGCAGGCATGGTATAAGCTGCAGCAACAGTTTATTATAGTTTAAAAATATTTTTTTTCTTTTTTATAAACTAAAACATTAGCTCTGAAGTGCTCTGTGCAGGCAGGTATAAACTGTAGTAATTGTTTGCTACAGTTTATAAAAATACATTTTTTTTAAATAAAATATGTTAAAGGAGGTTGAGGTCAGGGCACAGAAATAAGACCTGAATGGCTGGGGCAGGAGGGAGGGTGACACTGTCATGTATCTGGTCAAGGAATGTCATTTTTATTTTTTTTCTGGAGAGGGGTGTCTAGATTTAACTAATGAAAATAATAAAAAAAATAGCGATACTTAGATATTATCGCAACCAGAATTTTAACCACTCGATAATACGTAAGTAGCAATAACTCTTGACAGTTCTGCAGTTTCTAAGATAGTTTGTAGTTCATTTAGACAGAACACAAAACAACTGAGTATTTCACACTCATTTAAATAGTACAAAATATGGATTGCCGTTATACGGAAACATCAACCCAATTTCTCTTATTTCACGGACAAGCACGATTCCGAGCACAACAACTTTGTCTTTTTGTATGCTGTACCACAGTTAACGGCAGTTTGCGAGTAATGTGTCTTTCAAATGATGGGCACTCAGTTTTTAGGTAGGCAAAGTCCCTACACTGCTAACTACATTTTCAACACAGTGACTACACTCAGTGTAAGTAAATGAGATGGCACACCATGGACGAAAGGTACAGTCCTGCTGCTCGGTTTATTTTTGTCTGAATGTAGTAGCACACATAAAGGCAAACTCAGCTATGGACTGCGCACTCCCATCTGTCAATGATAACACAGCCTCAAGATATATAATCCCTTCAACAGTACTCCTACAGTAGTAAACTGAACACAGACACAAATACACGCACGTAAAAATAATGGCTTGAAAAGTGCTGAGAACCCACACGCAGTAATGACAATAGAAGAACACAGCCTACAGTTGTACTGTGAAGCAGTTTGCAGACACAAAGCGGGGAGGTATGCAACTGAGGAAGAGGAATTTTGCTGTTGTTCCTCTTCTTACATCTCATTACCACATTGACAGAATAGAATTTAAGACTTCAAACACAACTTTCGACTTAAAGATGAAGTCGTTCCAGGATCACAGTATGAATTGCACCACTTTAAAAATCTGGTTGTGATAATACATAAGTACCAAAATAGCAGTTCTCTGTAATAAGCTGTAAGTTTTTTTTTTTTTTTTTTGAAGAGCTGGGGGGTGCTCTTCATAATACCAGCCCAATGCACTAATTGAACCAGCTATGCTTCTAAAATCAGCCAATGTCAGATATAACGTAAAAACACCCAGAAGAAGGATAACCACAAACAGAAATAAGAGAAACAGTGCCCAGCACTCTGCAGAGCTAATAGTAAATTATATCACATACTTTGACAGAGAGGACATAGCAATCCAGTATTCTCATCTCTCATACCTATATATACACCCCCCTCAAATGTCTCAAGAACAAGTTCTCAAGGTTCTATCTAATACCAAGCACCATTCATTTGTGGAGCCAGATAACATTCCAGGCTGCCTACTGGTCAGCCTGAACCATGACTTAAATAACCCCCTACAGAAGCTATTCAATATCAGCTCATAACAACCTTCAGGCCAGATG
>NC_056737.1:1952589512-1952777012 GCF_019279795.1 Protopterus annectens
GAATCCACACTTCAGTAGTAAAATTGAACTATTTTATTGGAATTAAAGGCGGTTAGTGCTTTCATAGTAAGTCATACTACTTCTTCAGACCATATCCCTTCTAAGTCTGCAGTACAATACATACTCTGTCATTAAGAAAGAACCATTTACAAGCACAATTACTGTGATTGCCATAATTAATTGATAAAAATTCATACCTATTCTAATAGACCTATACATAGTTTTTGCTAACTTAGCATAATAAAAAATATAATGAAATAATAAAAAGCATCAAATTTTTACATTCACCAAAATGATTCTCTTATTTCTTAATAAAAAAACATCAGCTTTATATGTTCTCAAAAACATTTCTTAAAACCTGGTTATTGAGGCAGTTTCCTATTTTTCAAAATGGGCCTCAGGGGGATTCTATTGTTCAGTCCTTTTCCTCTGTCTGCCCTCAATCTGATTATCCATCTGGTTTCCCAAGTCTCAGTCTGATTTATTATATCTCCCCCTCTTTCATTCTCCCAAATCTTCTTTACCACTAAAAATCTAAAAGTATGTGTAGGTCCCATCTTATCTACATACTTAGCTAAAGCATTTGTTAAAGTTAGATTTCTTATACTAAACAAGTGTTCTCTCTGATTCTGAATCTCAATTTCCTATTAGTTTTGTCTATGCAAAAAGCTGAACTGGCATTATATATGACCAGATATATCAAATTCTGTGTATTACAGTCAATTGCCACTTTGAATACAGTCTCTGTTCCTAAATCAGGATGTATAAACTTATTTGATATATCTATATATTCACATTGATTACAGTTGTAACACCTAAAAGTCCCTTTCCTGCTTGTCTCTCCATTACATCGTGTGCCCATTTTAGGGTAACATAATATTCTTTTCAAAGATTTTTTTATTTTTAAAGACAAAGCTAGATTTGTCCCCTATTATGTCCCTTATCTCTGGATAGTAAGTATTGGCCAGTGCTTTCTAATAACATCTGTTATAATCTTGATCTCACTTGAATAGTACATTGGTATTCGTATTGTTTTTTTATCTTCCTTGTTGTCTTATTTTTATCCTTTTACTTAAAGTATGAGTTCCCTATATCTCCCCTTAGTTTATGGATGTTGCTTCACAGTTTAGTATCTGACTCGCCATAACCTCTTTCTTCGAGCCTTTCCTTGAATGCTTCTAACTTATTTTCAAATTCCTCCTCCTTTGCTGTTAACCTTGACACCCTTAGAGCTTGCCCCTTAACTATATTCTTTAATATATGTTGTGGGTGCATGCTCTTTTTATGTAATAGGGTGTATTTATGACATTCTTTTCTGTATATTTTAGTTGAAAATCCATACAAATAATCTTTGTTAACCTTAATATCTAAGAATTCTATCTCATTATTAGAACTTTTAAGGTCAAATTTAAGGAAAGTGGTATTGCTGTTGATGACTTCATGAAGTAATTCTAAATCTTCATGTTCCCCTTGCCATAACAAAAACAGGTCATACACAAAATGCCTGTAAAATACTACCTGCCTGCATTTGTCACTGTTAACGGTTACCTCATTTTCCATACTGACATAACTAAGTTGGCATAGCTATTAGCTGTTGGGGTGCCCATTGCAAAACCATTCTTTTGCAGGTATAGCATATGGTCAAACATCATTATATTGTTGTTTAGTACCAGAGCCATTAAAAACAAAGAACATTTATACTGTTTGCATCATAATTCTTATCTAAAATGAGACATTGTCTCAAAGCTTCAACCCCTTCTTCATTCGGGATGGAGGTGAATAATGAGCACACATCTGGTGTTACCATAAGATATTCATTACTATTATTACTTCCCTGTACAAATTCAAATAAATCTTCCAAAAATTGCTTTGAATCCCTTAATATATGATTTTTCCTATCTACTATTGGTCTTAAAATTTTCTTTCTATATATAGAGATAGGTTCTGTGGACCAGCTTCTGCGCAAGACTATAGGTCTTAATGGGGGTAGTATCAGATGTTTATGCACTTTAGGTACTCCATGGATACTTGGAATCAGTGGTGTGGAGACCTTAAAGTAATTATACAAATTTAAGGTAATCTCATTATTCAAGAAGCTGTCATATAAAGCTTTATCTGGTCTCTTCAACATTGTAGCCATTCTTTCTTTACTTATAGGTTCATATACCATTTCATCATTTAACATTTCTTTCATTGTGTTATGATAGTATGTACTATCCATTATCACTGCTGATCCCCCCCTTATCTTCCAATTTGATAACTAAAGTCCCATTAGATTGTAAACCTTTCATTGCTTCATATTCCTTTATTGTCATATTATAGTGTTTACAGCTATCTTGTTTTTTGTTTAATGCTTCAAAAATTTCTTCTTCACACAAACTAATAAATACATCCAATACTGGATGATTTGGTGGAAGGAACACACTAGGTTTTTTGAAACTCTTATGACCTTCTAAGTCATTATTTTTAAACAATATTTTCAGCAACACATTTCTACTAAATAGTCTTAAGTCTACTATAGTATGTTACCTCTATGTGTTAAGTAGGGAAAAAGAAAAGTCCTTTATTTAATACTGAAAGTTCTTCATCTGATAATTCCCTTGAAGAGATATTCCATGCTAACAATTGCTTCTGTCCAGCCAAGCTTTTTTTACTATTCTGCCCTCTAGCGAATGTTGAGGCCCCTTCCTCTTTGTACGACCTCTGCTGAACGAACATCCTCGCCATTCTCCTCCATTCAGTGTATACGATTTGACTGGTAGCACCTGAAAAAACGATTCGGCCCCTTTTGTATTCCCTGATGTACTGGCTATGGCTACCATTCCGCTGGCATTTTTCACCTTCACTCCCTGTCTTATTGATGTATTATTACTTCTTTCTTCCTCCTTCATGCCGGTCTTATCCTTGAAATACAGGACTGCACTGGCATCTATCATATTTTGTTGACACTACATTTAGGCATCATCTTTATAGATTGTAACTTTTAGTTAATTTGCTGTTGAATTGTTGAGTTTATTATGGCCGACTACCTTGCCATGTGGTTATATGTGCATGTTAGTTCTGGTTATGAGACTGTAGTTAGGATATATAAGTAAAGGGGTAGTGAGGCAGAGCTCCCACAAAAATACACTTACTTTAGGCATTTGCACATGTGATCAATATCTATATCTTCTCAGGTAGCAGTGGCAGACGGTGTGTATCTTTTTACTTTTACATAGAGAATACATTGAAAGATAGTAGAGTTTGTATTGCAATGTGGGTATTAAGTGTGCTATAATTCCATAATAATTTTCAATGAAAATATACAGGTATGTATTCTTATACAATTATTTTAGTTCCAAAGGTTTTTACAATCAATTGACAACTAAGCAGAGGTCAATCAGTTAGGTATTTGATGAATACTGATATACACACACACACACACACACACACACACATACACATATCTGTGCATGCGTGTGCGTGTGTGTGTGTGTGTGTGTGTGTGTGTGTGTGTGTGTGTGTGTGTGTGTGTGTATAAATATATATATATATATATATATATATATATATATATATATATATATATATATATATATATATATATATATATATATATATATATATATATATATATATATACATATATATGCACACAGATATATACACAGGCACAAGCACACACAAATTTGCATATATGCATAGGTGTGTGTGTGTGTGTGTGTGTGTGTGTGTGTGTGCGTATATATATATATATATATATATATATATATATATATATACACACACATATAAGCACAGACACATGCACACACAAATTTGTATATATTGTGTATATATGTATAGGTGTGTGTGTGTGTGTGTGTGTGTGTGTGTGTGTGTGTGTGTGTGTGTGTGTTTGTGTGTGTGTGAAAAGTCTAATTACACTCATGCATAACATCAGCCAAAGTGTTTAACAAACTGTGATATAAAAATGCAACGGGCATCCCTAATATTTAAAAGTGCCCTCAAACACTTTTCTCTGTGTGGTTCTTTTATTAGTAATTTTTTAATAATTTTACATTTTAGTTCTTCTATAACATTTGATGCATCTTTGGGTTGCTGCTATCTATACTGCACACTGCACTTGTTTTAATTTTAATTTTTTAAACAGGAAACATTTTTTATTGAATTATCACTTATTATATAGTCAATCATACAACTGTATAAATAAAAACAAACCAAATTGACACATTTTCAGTTGCAAGCATTATACATCACTTATAATCTATACAGTCAGTGCCAGTCAAGTATTATGTAGCTCATTCAATTCCTGCCTTCCATTAAATCTCATTCCTCCTCCAAAACATTATCTTACTTGTATTGTTCCCACATTTCCCATTTTATCTATGTAATTTATTCCTAACCTTTTCTAAAGATCCCACTTTCAGTTATTTTATCCCTCTTGCTATATTCACTACTTCTACTACTTCTATTACACTTGGTTTAGACTTTGATTTCCATTTTCTAGTAACTGCTGTTCTGACAGCCACCAGAATTATACTCAGCCTGGCCTTACTAGGTCTAGGTAATTCCAATTCTGTACCACAGCTCAAAAAAATAATTTCCTTAGATACACCAATGTGCTCACCAAGTATTATTAACAGAGTAGTCTGCAGGGAATATTTAAAGTCTGCCATCTCATTACACTCTCAAAAAAACAAATTCCAAATTACCTCATTCCTCTCCATCACAACCCAAGCACTGTAGAAAGCTATATGATTATAGTTTGTTTCATATAGGTGGTAGCTAACCAACACATATTCTAACTTATTTCACACAAATACACACTAGTGTTATGAACACAGGTGGGTAACTAAGCAAATGACAAGAATATTAGTTACAGTCATCCACAAACAGCCTCCAAAACATCCAACAGTTATATCCACTTTTTTCAGTACGTCTCACCTGATGGGGATAAACAAATAATACCTCAACCTCTCACTGCAAGAATGAAAGACAAAACCAAAAATGTATGAACAACAAAGGCCCCACATCACTGACAGATTTTTTTGTATCAGTATTGTACACTCAGAAAGTTTCTGCAGAAGCAATGTTTGCATTGGCACACAATTTCTAAAGGATATGAAGTCTGAAACTAAGATATTTGTCATCATTTAACGAATGCGGTCCACAGTAAGTTGCTAGAAAATCACACACTGTATGAGGAACAGATATGGTGAGGCAAAGTCAGGAATATTCTGGAAAATCAAGGGCACTTTCAACTTGGTCTACCACAGAAAGTACCCAAACCTCATTTCATTACTAATGCTGTAAAGCCTGAATGTTAGCTGAGCAAATGACAGGAATGGAAATTCTTTCATCCACAACAAATCACCCTCCTCATTTAGTGACCATAACATTCAACGATTTGGCAGAAAACTACAGTTTTATGTGGCACAAACCAAACATATGAGGTAAACCTATGGACATTTTATAAAATCTGGTCTAGTTTTTACTTTGTTTTATATAAACAGCATTCAGTAAGAAAATATTCTAGTTTGTTTCAGACAAATGCACACTGGTTCTGTAAAGCCAGATTGTAAGCCAGGCAAACAACAAGAAGGTAAGTTGAAGACCAAAAATATTACACTAAGACAATGATATTCTGCAAAATGATGAACAGTTTAAATTTGTCTCATGTAAAGATCAGCCAGACAGTAAATATTCCAATTCACTTCACACAAATGCACCCCAGTCCTGCAAGGCAAACTTTAAACTCAGCAAAAGAAGAGGTCAAATTGTTTTCATCCTCAGCAGCACATCTAAGACAAATACAAACTAGTCCTTAATGCAAAATTTTAAAATGAATAACTAAGGTAAGTTACTCTAGTCCATGGCACATTTACCCCTCCCCCAAACTTGATTGCTTGATAGCATATGCAAAAAATGAAATAGAGAGAGAGAATGCATGAATATTCCAATTTATTTTATGCAAATGAGCAATAGCCCTTAAGTCCAGATGTTACGCAGAACACATGAAGATTGCAAGTGACTTTCATCCACAGAAACAGCTATGACCCCTCAAAAAATAGAATATGTGTACATATTTATTTCACACAAATGCAGACTAGCCTTTAATACCAGACTTTGAAATGAGCAAATACAGAGGGCAAGTTCATCCTATCACCCCTTTTATAATCTGCCACAGGTCAGTCACCTCCATAGCTGACACTATCAGTGGTTACCAAATCTGGTGTCCTGCTGGATGGGGCTATGCAATTGAATCAGCCACACATAAATATACTCCAGGGTGTCAATGCAGGTGTCCATTTATCAGTCTGTTTTGGTCCTTTTCAGCCACTGCAGCTCCCAGTTGGTGACCCAGAAGGACAACTCTGATCTCTGTCAAATATGAAATCTTCAATCCTCCTCCTGAAAGGTCACCATGGAAGCCCTTTTTCAGCTATCTAGGTCATTTCCTACAGGGTGATCTTCATCACCATGCAAAAAGTCAGGACTAAGGACAGCTAAGGACTCAATGATAGGCAAGGTGTCTGGTACAGAACATGGTGGCTGTTGTCACACCTCACAGCATGCTCCAGTCTGATCTTGTTGAAAAAGAAAATGGAATGATAAAACAAACAATGCACATACAAACAAACAATCAAATGCAGCATTATACAGAGGAAAATAAATGCAACAGATTAATACATATGAATTGCATATTGTTAAAATAGTACTGTACAGGCAACAATGACTAGAGACCCTGTCATTTCTCCTTAAGCAGAAAAGAATTCTGTTCAGTTCTATGTCCTCTGCCCTAAAAAATCATAAAATAAATAGTATTCATTGCAGTATATATCTGACAATAGGTCTAATGAAGTACAAAATGATAACAATAATGATGGCTATCTTTCCACCTCTGTTTTCCGCATTTGCAGCTTGTCTGAGTGGAACCTCTGCAGATCACTCTCTGTGCATCTGCAGTTCTTACCAGTGTGGGTAGTGTCACTGATTCCAGGTGTGACATCACTCCTCTGGGCCAGTGATCAAGGACCACACTCCTCACCACTGACACCAGTAAGGAATGATCACTGTGAGAAAAATAGACCCACACAGTATTTTCAGATGCAGCCCTCTGCACCAAGTACAATTTCCCTGAAGAACACACAGGGGATGCACACTCTAGTCTTGGAGTTGGGCTTCCTCTCCAGGTCCCAAATAAGATTTCCCACTGATCACTATAGAGCTGAGTCCTTAGCCAGGTGTTCCAAGCCAAGTCCTCCAGTGAAATCAGTGCTCTTAGTGACCCTGTTCAAAGTAGTTGTCACACACACTCTCTTTGAGGTTTGATTATCACACACACACACACACACACACACACACACACACACACACACACACACACACACACACACACACACACACACACACACACACACACACACACACACACACACACACACACACACACACACACACCTAGGAAAGTCTGGTACAGCTTACCCACTCTATCACCTCCACCCAGACTATCAGGTAGATTTGCAGCTACTTTAAGGCTCTTACCAGGGTGCCCAATTACACTTATTAACATTAACACTTGTTGTGTAACCAAGCAGCAAGGCTTTCAATAACATGGAGCCACCGTGCCACTAAATAAATGGATGTACTCTCAAAGGTTAAATATTTTCTAAAAGACCAGCCTGAATGAAAGGCATATATACATTTAATAAAAAAAGAAAATGCAAAAATACTGAATATCTATTTACAATAAACACCAAAGTTTCAATCACAGGAAATACACAAAACAACACAGATGGAAAGACTCAGGCAGATATAGAAAAAGCAACATTTAGCTAATCTCACTATATTTTTTAAATGACTGAAGAATTACTGTTCTCTACTTATTTACTAAAGCAAGGCAGATAAAAAACAGATGAGTATCTTGTCAGGTCCAAAAGCATTTGGGTGGAGGGTTCAGTAAAGCTTACACAGAGCTAATTTCTGTGTAAACATAGTGCCATGGCTTAAACACAGTGTCCGAAGCCTGTACGATCCAGTAAAAAAGGCTGGGGGTGTGCATGAGCCTCCCAGCATTATTCCAGCATGGACATGACAGAATAATGCAAATCACCTCATTTTCTGGTGCAAATCATGCAAATGAGGTGAATTTGCAATCCAGGAAGCAGACAGACATCCGTGTTGGAGCCATGTCCACATCAGAAATGTATGCAGTTAGTAACCGTGTACATTTCTGCAAAAATCAAAACAGGGGCATGACAGCTCAAAGTAAAGAATGTATTATGTTCATTAGGCATGCCAATGGCCAAAACTTTGGCCATTGGCTTGCCAAAGTGTTTTAAAATTGCAAAAATCAAAAATTTCAGACATTTAAGCAGAGTGCAGTGGCCCACAAATGCGATTGTACAGAAAATTTTAAAAAATTATGAAAAAGGCAAATAAATGTGAAGCAGTAATTTTGCCATTATAGCGGGCAGCATACAGACTCATAAGAATAACAGGTAACAATGTTTGCTAAGGACATAGGCACCAGTGTAGTAGTGTAACTAAGGTATAAGCCAGTACGGGTATTTAAATGAGCTAAATTTATTAAATAGCAAAATGGAAGACCATATCTGTGGGTACCTAACCATGTAGGAGCTATAATGTGGTGGTGTAAGCAGAAGAAGCAGCTGACATGAAAAGGGGTGTGTCATGCTTGGTGTAATCACATTGGAGCTCCATGGCTCCTATTTGTGCTTAGCTAAGCACAGCTAAGCAAGGGGGTGTGTCTGAGGCTGCTTAGCTGTGCTTAGCTGGTTCAAGAAATGATGAGCGTTTATGTCCAGGAGAGGGCCTTTTCTTCTCAGCAATGTTTACACTAGCTAAAACAGTTTGCACAGCACACAACAGTGTCTTAACCACAGTAGAAATAGAAAAAAAAGGAAATAGCAGACTAAAGGAAATTTATTTATTTTTATTTTATTTTACATTTGTTTACTGGGATAGTCTGATTAGACCAGGTCCATTTACAGCGGAGGCCCAGGGAGCAAAGCTCCACATTTACATAACAATCAGACAAAAAAATCAGACAAATGTCAGCAATGAACTACAAATCATTAATACAGACTCTGCCTCTCACAGTGGCCCATTCAAACCCCTCAATAATATAGCTGGCAGGTGGAATGTATCATAGTCAGCCAATCACACAGGCAGCACCTGCAGCACACCAGTATAAAGTATGCAAACACCTTTCAGTCTGTTTTTTTCCCACAAATTCTGCACTATTGGTGTATACAATTGGGAATTTTAATTGACAAAATAATAGGGACTGCTTCTGCTTTGCTACATCTCAGACTGATGGCAGTGATGAGGATAATGCTGACAACTGGCCCAGACCATGGAGGAGAAGAGTGTTCAGACCCAGGGTAACATTCCAGGGGGTACATGATCTGGAGATACTAGAGCACTACAGGGTGGACAGGGACATACTTCAGCAACTCACAGAGCTCTACTGGCCTCACCTCAGACCCAGAGCTAAAAGAGGAGAACCCATCCCATCATGAATGTGTGTGCTGGCAGCCCTGGCAGCTATCATGACTCCCACATATGGCATGCCTCATAGCTAAACCAGGCATTTGCCAGGAGGGACATCCAATATGGCCATCTCGTGGGGGATGCTGGCTATACTCTGGAACCATGGATGATGACACCTATCAGAAATACACCCACACCCACTGAAGAATGCCTATATGAGGCACATGCACAAACTATGAACATTATAGAGCATGTGTTTGGGATGCTCAAGTCATGGTTTTCTGCCTTGACATATCTGGTGGAGCTTTGCAGTATTCCCAGCCACATGTGTGCACATGTTCATAGTATGTGCCATGCTACACAATATAATCCTATGGAAACAGCTGCGGCAGGAACATCACAGGGAAGGAGCAAATAGCCCCCCACCATTTCCAAGGTCTCCACAAGCACAGAGGGATTTGGAGGAGGACCCCCTGAGTCTGCCCCATAGGCAGATGTAGTTGTGCCCAGTATGCCCTGGCCTTGGCAAAGAGGCAATGCGTAGCACATACACATTCACCCTAGGGACCCAGGGACTGACATCTCTCTCTGACTCTCACACACAGTAAAATGGATGCCACACACATCACATTACCTGTACCTTATCATGTACAAGTTGTGTACTGCGTGCATCTGAAAGAGTCAGCCCTCAAGCACTGTCCTCACAATTGCTGCAGGCAAAATGTAAGTCACTCTTCTTAACAATAGAACTATTAACTAATTAATTAATTAACTTGTCGCATGTCCACAATATGCAGGAGTCAATGAGCCATGTATATGCATTGATTAATACTGTCAGGAGGTGGGCAGCACTTAATCTTGCCTGTTGTGTCTCACTGGCCTAGGTACAGTACTGTGACTGGCAGGGTCCATGTTCCAAGACCTTCTGTGCCAACTATATTACATGTGACTACACCTATGGTAGGAGTTGTACACACTGACCAGAAGTCAATATCTGCCACTGCAGGAAAGCTGGACAAGTCAGGGACCAGGGGACATACATCTGGACAGTACACAGCTCAGAGTAACTTACACAGTGTCTAGTAGGACAGCAGGTACCTGAAAGTCAGTGTACAGCCAGGTGTTAAATGGCTGCCACCTTACTGTGTCGGCACTGACAACAAGTCACTGGCCACCATCCATACCCCTGGAATGACAACCTGTCACAGAAGGATCACAAGTGTGCCTTGTATATCTCTTCTGCTTGTCCTAACATTGCATTTGCCTGCCAAACTGTGTGCCAAACAAGAAAGGTTCATGTCAAAACATCAGTGGCAGACAGTGGAGAAACAGACGTCATACTCATAAGAAAATGCAAGCTTATACCAAACCGGTCTCCCAGCTGTCTATGTTTGGCAGAGCATTACTAACACCCTGCCCCTATGTGTGGGCCTGTGTCAGAGTGTCATATATGGCCCTGTACATATGTCAGTCTGTGACAGGTTGACAGCTAGGGCCAACATGTAGCCTCCTAATAATATAGCAACACAAACCATCTGAGGTATTATCATTATGGATCATCATGGATTATCATGGACCTCATTAATAGGGACATTGGCAAACTCCAAATACTTGACCCCACACCATCTGCCTTTCTCAAGGAAAGGTATGTCATTGAACTACAGATGACATCGCTGAGACAGCCAACAAAGGTATGGATTATGGAAAGATGGTGCACTCTGGCCACCTTGACTCAGCCAGAGCCTTACACACTATTCCCCACTTGGCCATAGTACATGAACTCTGTCAACTAGGCAGCAATCCATATGTTACCAGATGGGTAGCAAACTGGTTCATTGATAGAACACACATAATCATAATAGGGGTAGCCAAGTCAAGCAGTACACCTGTAATGAATGGCATACCCCAGAGATTGGTCTGGGAGCCACTGGTATATGGGATATATTTCCCTGTGGTGCATGCCAAAAACATTGACCTATGTCTGACCAAGTTGTCAGATGACTGCAAGCTGGGAACAATCATCAATACCCAAATTGATTTAGATGCCCTACAACAGGTTCTCACAGAAACAAATGACTGCTGACAGAAATATGGCCTCAAGCTGTATGCCTGCAGATGCATCATCATCCCTTTCAAGGAGACTGACGTCCCCACATATTATCACATTAACAACAATGTCCTACATACACAATCAGTAGTGAGACATTTGGCCACCCAGGTTGATAGCAACCTGATGTCGGAGCATCATGTTGCTCCCATTGTACAGAAAGCTTCATAGATGGGCCAACACAAAAGTAAGGGTAACTCATCCATGGACAAAGAGGTCATAAGATCCATGTATTCAAATCTTATAAGGCCAATTATTTTGTACAATGCCCCCTTCAGCATGTACCTCACAAAACACATGCAGCAGCTACAGAGACCACAGAGGTTTCTCACCAAGAGAATCAAGGACCCTAAACACCTACCCTACACAAAAAGCTAGCAGCACTGTTCCTCTACTCAGTTCCATACAGAATCCTTAGAGGTGACTCCTGTCTGGCATACAAAGCAATCCAGACCCTGCCTTGATGAGAATGTTGTACATCTGGAAATCAAGGCCCACCCAATCAACCTGTAGGCACAGCATAAACCTCATCTGTGATATCAATAGGGCTTGTTGGTGTGACAGATAAGTGTCCCACAGACTCCCCCATCTGTGCAATACACCAGCTGTCCATATCAGGCTGAGTGGCTCAATACCCCTTGTGAAGTGTTCCCTGTATAAGTGCATGAGAAACAGAAAATACAGTCCATGATTACACCTGTGTTCTTGCTGTATAGGGGTGCTGGGTGCTGACATGTCTTAACATGGGTTACACTGTCATCTGCAAGGGTTATAAGGGCTTCAAGGCCAATAGCCTAGTAACTTCATATCGACCTATCGACCTATAACAAATGTCTGTCACTGGTTCACCACATTACCCTATACTGCTCTGCCAATGACATACCTAAAATCACAGTGCTATGTGGAATATACCACACATATAATGGACATCTCTGCTCAGTAGAATGCACTCTATACCCACACTATACATCTCAACCTCTTTCAAAAAGAAATCTTGACAGGGTCATAAATAAAAGTGGGACAAAGGCCCAAAAATAGGGATGATATTGAAATATTGCTCTCACAAACTTAGAAAGTTGATGGAATAACAGGTTGTGCATTAGCATGAATTTTCTGAAGGTTATGAAGTCAAACTCAAATGGTCTGTCATTATTTTCTAACTTCAGTCTTTAACTATTTACCACTAACTTGCCAGAAAACAATTTTATGAAAAATGGACCAAAATTATGAGACAAACATCTGGACATTCTGCAAAAAACTGTACAGTTGAGAGGTGTGAGTCACATCAGGGTATGACTTTTCAGTTAAGAAGAATAACACACAAGAAGGTGACCCACAGCCAGTATATCACTGAGGTGCTGGACTGTTTATACAGCTTCATCAGTGAATCAGCTGTAGCTACACCTCTCAATTGGCTGGATTGGGAAAGAATGTCTATAGTTTGGTTTATAATTTCGGTCTGTCCAACATACATCTCTTATTTCTCAGGTAAATCACTGTGATGATCTGAGGATTTCTGTCAGTAAGTAACGACACAATACATTTCAGTGTCAGACATCATATATGTCAGAAAATGTCTGCTAAAACAAACCCTGTTACACTAGCAACTTTCCACATTAATAAGAACAATATTTACAGTATCTCCCTATATTTGTCCATTGTCCCCCCATTTTGGCAGGCTATCTCCAAATTCTTTGCACTAACAGTTTGAGAGGTATGGCTGTAGCACACAAAACCCTGGACTGGAGTACAACTATCTCTGGAATGGAGTTCTACTCTTACTATAGAAGGTCATACTGGGCATGCTCCTACACTTTACAGGCCATATCTAAACCCACATCGGACTATATAACTGTATTGTGCATAGATATCTTTGCATACAGACACCTATGTGCACCTTAACTGACTTTACCCACACCCATCAGATAGGATTACTCTCAGCTAGCTGTAGGTGGCCCATATGTAATATATCTGCATCTGTTCCATGTGATACACAGACATATATATATGGGCAACACATTACAATATTTCAACCGTACACACACATAGACATGGAAAAGAGAGAGACAGTGCTAGAGAGAGAGAGAGAGAGAGAGAGAGACACACACACACAAAGGGAGACACACATAGTGAGTGAGTCATAGACAGGGATACCCTGAAAGGCATAGAGTGATGTCCTGCTGTGGACAGTTGAATACAAGTTGTAAACAGTCACATGTGTCAGCACGAAGATTAGTTCCATTGTATAATAGTACTGAGGTAGGAGTTGTAATATCACATCACCTGCCTTTGTGTGTGTGTGTGTGTGTGTGTGTGTGTGTGTGTGTGTGTGTGTGTGTGTGTGTGTGTGTGTGTGTGTGTGTGTGTGTAGATTAAAGTATTATGAGGCCTTTCTCACTCAGTACACTTCCCAGTGCCCTACTTTGCAAGATCTGCTGATGTCATTCACTGTAGAAGTACCCTTTGGACACTTGTCAGCCCTTTAAGCTCTGTGAAGTGTGGGATAACTGCTTCACACTATAGTACAAATGACTAGATAGGTAGGGGTTCTAATCTCAGTCCTGGCAAGTGTGTGTGTGTGTGTGTGTGTGTGTGTGTGTGTGTGTGTGTGTGTGTGTGTGTGTGTGTGTGTGTGTGTGTGTGTGTGTGCATGAGCATGTGTGTGTGTGTGTGTGTGTGTGTGTGTGTGTGTGTGTGTGTGTGTGTGTGTGTGTGTGTAGATTAAAGTATTATGAGGCCTTTCTCACTCAGTACACTTCCCAGTGCCCTACTTTGCAAGATCTGCTGATGTCATTCACTGTAGAAGTACTCTTTGGACACTTGTCAGCCCTTTAAGCTATGTGAAGTGTGGGATAACTGCTTCACACTATAGTACAAATGACTAGATAGGTAGGGGTTCTAATCTCAGTCCTGGCAAGTATGTGTGTGTGTGTGTGTGTGTGTGTGTGTGTGTGTGTGTGTGTGTGTGTGTGTGTGTGTGTGTGTGTGTGTGTTCTTGTAGGTTAAAGATTTGTAGGCCATTCTCACCCACAACACTTCCCATTGCTCTACTTTAGCAGTCCTGCTGATGTCAGTCACCTTAGAAGTACCTTTGGAGAGCCGTCAGCCTGATAAGCTCTGTGGCATGTGCAATAGCTACATAAGAGTATAGTACAAATAACTAAATAAACAGGGGTTCTAATCTCAGTTCTGCCAAATGTGTGTGCATTTGTAAGTATGTATGTTTGTAGGTTAAAGTGTTTTGAGGCCTTTCCCACCCAGTGCATTTCCCATTGCCGTACTTTACAAGGGCTGCTGATGTTATCACAACTAGAAGTACCTTTGGACAGCCATCAGCCCTCTAAGCTCCATGGCACATGCAATAACTACATAGCAGTATTGTACAAAAAAAAAACAGATAGGCAGGGGTTCGATTCTCAGTTGTGGTAAATGTGTGTGTTTGTGTCTAAGGCTGCTGATGTTATTCACCCTAAAAGTACCTTTGGACAGCCCTCAGGTCTGTAAGCTACATGGCGTGTGTATAACTATGTAATAGTATGCAACAAATAAACACGTAGGCAGGGGTTCTAATCTTATTTCTGTCAAATATGTGTATAAATGTGTTTGTAAGTATGTATGTTTGTAGATTAAAGTATTTTGAGACCTTTCCCACCCAGTATACTTCCCATTGCCATACTTTACAAGGGCTGCTGATGTTATTCACCCGAGAAGTACCTTTGGACAGCCCTTAGCCCCCTAAGCTCCGTGGTGTGTGCAAAAACTACATAACAGTCTAGAACAAATAACTAGATAGGCTGAAGTTCTAATCTCAGTTCTAGCAAATGTGTGTATAAGTTTGTTTGTAAGTGTGTATGTTTGTAAGTTAAAGTATTTTGAGGTCTTTTCCACCCAGTACACTTCACAACATTGAGCACACCCTTTGCATATTCCTGTGACACACATGGAAAATAGATAGCAGAACAGGTTGTGCGTTTGAATGCATCGTCCAAAGGGTATGTGTTGTTGCATGACAATAGCCATCATTAATCTGCAATGTCAGTCTGTCATGATCTTTAAAAAACATTGGCCAGAAAACCAGATGTTTATGACAGATAGAAATTATGTGTCAGACATCAGGACAATCTGCAGACGTATACAGAGGTCAGAGGTATGGCCACCATGTGTACCCATACTTCCCAAGCTCTTACAGCAAGAAATGTTTACAATGCCATAAATAATGGGGTGACAAAGTCTACATAACAGTGACACATTTCAAATATTGCTCCAACAAACCCATAAATGTGATAGAATAACATATTTTGCATTAGCATAGTCTGAAATGTTTGAAGTCTGCAACTCATAATGTCTGCCATTATTTTTTGACATCAACCCACAATGATTTGGCAATGATTTGTCAGAAAAACACAAGTTTATGAGAAAATGGACCAAAATATGAGTCAAGAATCTGGACATTCCGTGGAAATCTGTACAATTAAGAGTTATGTATGTCTGGCCATTGTTAACAGACTTTCAAGTTTGTGTAACAGTGTAGTCTGTAACTGTTGGGCTGAGTAGAGAGAGGGGCATATGCGAGTGTCATAGATCCTTTTCTTTCTGACTGTGCATGCTGCTACAGTTACTGGTGGTCTGTCTGCTGTATATGTTTGTAGGGACAGACTGAGACATGTCCCTTAAAACCTCATGATTCCAAGTATACTGTGACTTGGGGCAGTATATATAGGAATAGTGTGTGACTGGCAATCAGGATATGTTTGTTCAAACAGTTGTTATACTCTAGAGGTCAGTTGGCTTACTGGTATGTTGGTTTGACTGTAGTGCAAATAGCTATAGGTAGACAATTTCTCACCAATGTTTGTTTTCCCCTACAGTTACATCCCTATAGTGCATGATATATTTGCAAATGCATGATCAATTTCCCAAAGCTGATTTGTTGTAATGTTATGTTGGTCTGACTGCAGTTCAGAAGGTGCTATGTAAAATGGTTGACAGCTCTCGGTGTTATTTCCCTAATGTTACATGACTGTACCCATACCTCTCAACTGTCCAAATATTCATAGAATGTCCAAATGTTTGGCTCATATTTTTGGACTGTTCCCCATAATACTTGTGGATTTCTGACAAATCACTGGGATGATGTGAGAATTGAAATCACTAAATAATGGCAAGCATTTGTGTTTCAGACTTGAACTCTTTCAGAAAATATATGTTAAAACAAACCGTCTTACTCTAGCAACTTTCTAAGCTTTTGAAATCCATATTTAAAATATGTCCCTATTTATGGGCCTTTGTCCCACAATTTGTCAGTCTTTGTCCAGATTTCTCACTAAGAGGTTGAGGTATGACTGCACTTCATATATATATATATATATATATATATATATATATATATATATATATATATATATACATATACACAGAAGCATTACTAATTCTACATAGTTTCTTCCATAATGTTAGATGACCATAATGCATGATAATATTTGCTGAAGCAGTAATAATTCTCACAGCTCATGTGGTGTAGTGGTAGTTGCTTTGACTGCAGTAAACAAGGTCATTGTTTTGAGACTTGGCAGGGCTGATTATTGTGTTGCTAGGTAGAACAGGGGCTGAATGAGATAGAGTGATTAAAGCAGTTTTAAGCAGGTTTGCATGATGCTAAGCAATGCCAAAGGTTCTTAGTCCTGCTTGACTTCGCTTAGCTCTGCTTATTCCTACTTAAAACCATGCTAATTTCAAAAAAAGAAAAGAAAAAAAGGGTGATAGGAAAGTGGTGAAGTGGGGGAAAGCAGGTGGTAAAACATTAGGAAATGCAGCTGGGGATGTGCAAAATGAGTGTATGAAAGGACCATAGCTCTACATTTCTTCTGCAGCAACAGCTGTGAATGATGTGGGAAATGTGGAATTTACAGCATCACACTCCACAGGGAGCGATGTTGGCAACATACATTTGTAGAGTAATTTGAGGGTAGATTGATTTTTGTTACTGTACATTGGAGCGAAATGTAGAGCTATGTATGGGGCAATGATTTTTTTGTGGGACAGATGCTCTTTTTTAAGGTGAGAGTGGGATGCTGGGCAGGGCTGTAGGTATGTTTGGGGAGGTAGGTTGGGTAGGATAGGTTGCATTCTCAGACAGACAAGACATACAAGAAAGCAGACAGGGATGGTATATGACACATGAGGGGGAACACCTTTGATGGGGAGGGTGGTTGAGAACTAGAGGCCCATGATCCCCCAAATGGATAAATGGGGACTGAGATCCGAAACCCATGAGTAGTCACCACTGCACTTTAAAGGTCCCAAAGGTGGATGTGCTGGGGGCTGGACAACAGGAGCAGGCAGCCCCTCGAGGTGCATCAGTCTGCCCTTGAGCTGGCTCAGCCATCCAGCCAACTCTGAGCGGATGACATTGCGCACCATACCCTGGAACTTCTTGCAGGTGACTGGTTCCTCTCTGTGCCCATGCCCAGGGGGGACACACCCTGTCCTCTGAGGTGGCTCCACCCAAGGGTGGTGCAGGACCAGCGGAGGGGGCAGTTCTGGGTTGGGTACCAGATATGATGTGGCCCGGTGCCATGGCCAGATGAGGTGGGACAGGTGGATCCACCAGGATCGGTCTTCCTAAATGTGCTATGGTGTTGAGGCTTTACAAAATGTATGTTAGTCATGAAAAAAAACATTTTAAAATTAGTTATAACAGCATGCATGAGTGTTACAATTAACCCAGAACAGTGGAATTCACACAATTGCATAGCAAACAGAACACATGCATATAAGGAATAGCAGTCAGAATTTTAACAGCATGCCAGTTAAATGTGTGACAACAGGCCACCAACAATGATATTTGAACAAGGTATGTTAATATGTAAACAATTAAATATATGAACGATAATAGAAAACAAGTCCCAGCATTAGATTTTGAGAACAACGTACCAGTGGTATATGGATAATAATTATTGATGCAGATAAGGGGTGGGGGAGAGAAAAAAGTCCATTAACAACTGTATAGGCTTCTATTTTTCACAACGGTTCTGCTCAATACTCTACAGGTCTGCCCTCACTTTACATCTACCTGAGGCCCATAGCTTCTGTAGCACATACATAACTGTTAAACTGTCAAGCTGGAATGATATGGGCAAAGTGTGAGTACTCTGGGTACATGACTGGAGGGGACTCATACATGTCAGAGTTAAATATATTACTAACAAGGTGTAGCCTGCACTGAGGTTGTGTGAGTGTGCTACTGGCATTCTTCAACTAGATTCATATCTGTGTCCAAAGTTATTGGCAGCAATGATCACTAGCTGTAACAGCATGACACTTGAGAGACATGTATCGGGAAGAGTGCATGATGTATGTAGCTATCCTGCTGTCTTTTTCAGGCATGGAGTTGGACATTGGAACATTTGGACACAAAGTTTGTAGTAACTGTATGATGGGTATACTAATAATCATTTATTTACCTGTAAAACCTGTGGAGAAAATATCTGTTAACACTACCTGACTATCTGTATGTACACATATTCAGGATTACTTGTCTATAAATATTCACACATCTTAGTACCACTTCTTGGATTCAAACCATCATCTGTGTGTGCAAAAATGAGCAGCAGATCTATTTCTCAACACACTGAGCTACTGTGGAACTGCTGCCTTTTGCTTGGCTGATTTCTGCCTAATACTCACTTGGTTATTAATCCTTTGAAAGCAGGTGTACACATATAACTCCTAGTAGATGTGAATATGTGTAATCTGTACATAGTATAGCAGGATGCTGGGTTGCATGCCCTACCAGTATACATTTGGACATCATATATTTGCAGTCTCCACCTATTACACTATCATACTTGCCTGCATCAGCATACCCACATTCAGGACTACATTGATCTGAAATGCAAAGGTTAACACAAGGCAATGCTGCAGGGGACATACTGTAATCCATTACACATTACTAATCAAGGTTCAGATGTTAGTGCAGAACATATTTCATATTTCATTTATATCTTGTTTTACACATTCTATTTCTTCAACAAAAAACAGATTAAACACAACAGTTTGTGGTATAAATCTTTACTTGAGTAGCATGACACAGTGCTTTCTTACAGTTGATGTTCTACATTCAGTACTACTGCATGTCCTGTAAATCAATATTAGTCTGACAAAATTGTATTTATTCAGTACACTCAGAACACACAATATCTACTGGCAGTAAACAATGTACTCCTTCTTATTTATTACACTATTTACTGCAAAATAAATCTGTACTCATCAGACTTGTCACAACTTCACCAATATGTCAGCATAGGCCTCAAGATAGCTAGCTCTCTCCTCTGCAGCTGTATGGGAAAAACATGAAGCATACATGTCTATCACATACTCAGATTAGTTTTTGGTACTGATATGAGTGAGATACTTACTACTGGGGCATGTCCATCTCAAGCTTCTTGGATCCATTGGGCCAAGACCACCCCCTTCCTATGCTTTAGGTCAGAATAATGACGCTGTACCTGCTCACCAGTTTGAGGGATTCCAGTAGAACTGGTGAAATCACATGCCAGATGGTCCCAGGCCTCCACTTTGTACTATAAGCCCTGCTACTGTCCCTGCAGCAGTCTGTGGTCATGGTCTTTAACAAGGAGCCCAGCCATGACCCTGGACTCCAAGATGCCCAAGCACTGTGCCCAAAAGTGCACTCCCTTTCCAGTGCCAGACATAGTTCCTGCAGAGATCAAACTACAACAGGTTCTGGCTGTATTCCTACCTGTGTGGTTTACATAATGCCATATTCCCATCCTTTGTCATCATTGGACCATTTTTGAAAATGCTGAGCACAGCTTAGTGGTGCTCGAACCCGCTAAGCAGAGTTGAGCAGTGCTTAAAGGAGAAAATGCTGAGCAGTACTTAGCAGTGTGCAAATCCACTCAGCTGGGCTGAACACTGCTTAGAATGAGACTTCTAAGCAATGGTCATACCAGCTAAGCAGAGCTAAGTACTGCTAAGCATTACTCAATTTTCATTTTAAAAAATGTTTCAGAATTGCAAATTAATTAGTCATTACTGACATATTATTACTTGTATATAATTTACTTTACATGACCCCCCCCCCCATGTGCTTTCATTACATTACCTTGGGGTGTGACTATACTTTACGGGACACTTGCACTTACATGGGTGATTTGACATGTTATATCCACTGACACTTCAATTTTGGACCAGCTATGCTACCCTGGTTAAGAAATATCTATTACTACATTTAAGAAAAAAAAATAGCAATGCTTTCCCATGTAAAAATGAAGGTCCTGTCTTGGTACTTGAACCGTGAACTGCTGCATACAAAACCATAACTCTAACCACTACAATATCTCACCATTGAAGATTTTAGCTATATATTGTATTTAGCTCCTATGAAATGTTTAAACATTGCTGAGCAAAGTGTTGCGATGTGCAAACCTGCTCAGCTATGCTTAAACTTCACTTATAATGGGAAAAAAAATAATACAACCACTTTAATTACAATATGTTAATACTAATGCTGATTAATATTTGGTAATGCACTACCTGTCATTCCATCAACTTTCTAAGTCTTTATGTGCAATATGTTTTAGATTTGCCTTATTTTGGGACCTTTGTCTCACGTTTATTTCATGCCTTTATCCAGATTTCTTGGTGGAAGAGGTTGAGTTGTGTGCATACCTCTCAACTGTCCAGATTTGTGCAGACTGTCCAGGTTGTTGGCTCTATTTTTGTTTTGTTCCTCATAACATTCATGGTTTTCTGCAAATCAATGGGATGATCTCAGGATTGAAGTCACTAAATAATGGCATACATTTGAGTTTCAGACTTCTAGTCCTTCAGAAAATGTATGTTAAAACAAACCCTGTTACTCTATCAACTTTCTCATTTTGTAAGAGCTGTACTTAAAATATGTCCCTATTTTTGGACCTTTGTCCCCCATTTTGTTGCCCTTTGTCCAGAATGTTGGCACCAAGAGGTTGATAGGTATGCCTGTGTGTCTAAGGACACACGTGTACTGTCAAGTTTCATACAGCATGTTGGCAATGCAGGGGGTGTGTTACAGTTCCTGTCATTCACCCCCTGCATTGCTTTCCATTGACAATCCTGCTTTCAGTGTCTGTGGACACTGAAAGCATAGTAAAGTGCTGTACAGGAATTTGAGAGTGCAGGGGGCATGTTACAGATCTGCGAGCACTACTGCAACATGCCCCCTGCACTCATTCAGTGTTCGTGTTTGCAAATCTCTCTCAGTAGCATGCCTTCATTAATATGAAAGGTGCGCTGCTGAGAAGGGTATGTGGACATGAACACCATTCACTCCATGTAGGAATAGCATATTACTACACAGAGTTTATTGAATCCTGGGGATTATGTACTCCTCATATCTCTCATTAGTATTCAAATACAATTTCAATGCTAGCTACAGAATGACATCACATCTGGTCACCTGACTTTGTGGTTTCCACACTACCCTCTCACTAGAAACTGACGTGCAACAATACACACACAAAGCTTCAGCAAAGGTTTATTACAGCATCTGGAAACTGTAAAACAATTCCAACACTTCCACCCTTCCTGCACAAAGTAACAAGTCATTCTCTGGCACCCCTGGATAAAAATTAGTTCACCACTCAGGACAATAGAGCAGGATCCCAGCCAAAGCTTTTCACAGATATTACATCTCTGGCTGCATTCAGACCTGTGAAAAATGGCTTAAACCAAGTAATTTTATTTTAGGACATTTTTTCTTAAGGTTAGCTGTGCTGAGCTTAACCCCTTCCCTTCCATCGTCTTCTATTAAAATATATACATTTCATCAGTTACAAAAATGCAGTCTGACATACATGTATAGTTCTTTTCTGTCAAACAGGACCCACTGTTGATACATTTTTTAACACAAGCAAGTTTACAAATACATTTTCTAACACAAGCATTTGTACACATCAGTTTCGCATTCAAATGATATTCTTTACACAACTCCAGCTAATTATGCTGGCATATGTTACACATGTACTGTCCTACCCCCCCAGCACAGCTAGCACTACCTCACATCATCACATCCCTTCCGCCTTTGAAGACTCAAGCTAGTTTTTCAAGTGACCCTGAGGAACATTGCTTGAGAGAAATAAGTATGTCTGGGAGCACATTAACCCATACCCTGTCTGGACAACCCATCTGCATTGGCATTACTGACCCCACTACTGTACTGCACTGTCATGTCATATGCCTGCAGCCCAAGGCTCCACCTTAATAAGTTGGCATTTTCTGGCTGGCTCAATGTAGCCACATTAAGGGATCCTGGTCTATAAGCATAGTGAATTTATTCCCATACAGATAAGGCTGAGTTTTTTGCAGTGCCCTACTATGGCTAGATATTATTTTTTGCAGCTGCAAAAATTTCTCCCTAGATTGGAGTCTATGGGCAGAGATATACAGTAGGGTGCTCTTCTCCCTCTGAGCCAACCTGGCTGAGTAGAGCCCCCACCACATGGTTTGAAACAGCCAACTGCACAACAAATTCCTTGCTGTAATCTGGACTGGCTACTACAAGGGGTCCTCCCAATGCACCTTTAAGTTTTTGAAATCCCTGCTTGCAGACTGGGGTCCACACAATCTTATCTGGCCTGTTTTTCATCATTAGATCTATGTGGGGAGCAACTATTGTACTATAATTGTAAATGAACTTTCCATAGTACCTGTTGTCTCCCAAGGATTCCCTTACCTGCTTTTTGGTAACAGTGGTAGGCCATGCTTTAATAGCTTCCACCTTGATAGGTTCTGGCCTGATTTTACCACCCCCCATTCTATGTCCCAAGTAGGAGACCTCTGCCATACCTAACTGACACTTACTGTTTACTTAATGCATTTGTCACCACTTTTCTTCTAACTTCGGACTTGTGTTCTAAACATGATATAAAAAAGAACAGTACACATACTTTTAAATTCAGAGGCATAGGTTTGGTAGACATGGGCAATAGAGGTGGAGATATGAATAACATCTTCGAGCTAAAAGAATATGAATGGATTATCAGACTACAAACAGATGTTGCACCTGGTCTGAATAATGCTGTCAGTATAAAACCCATATTGATTAAAAGGCAAATAGAGAATATTTAAGAAATCAGAAAACACCACCAAGCAGTTAACGAAGATGGAAAATCGCCACCACGAGCAAAGGTCCCAAAAACTGCAATCCAATCCTTTTAGTTAAAACCACTTTATTCAGATGTATGAATAAAAGCCTGAACGCCTTAAAGTCAACAACACCCACTGCGTTTTCGTCCACTTCTTTGACTTCCTCAGAAACAATTAACTAGTCAGTTGAGATACATTTATATATCATCAGTCATTAATCAATTTTACAATCAATCATGCCCATTTATACATTTAAAGGACTAAAGACACCTTTACTTTACCTTTACCTTTAGTCCTTTAAATGTATAAATGGGCATGATTGATTGTAAAATTGATTAATGACTGATGATATATAAATGTATCTCAACTGACTAGTTAATTGTTTCTGAGGAAGTCAAAGAAGTGGACGAAAACGCAGTGGGTGTTGTTGACTTTACATGCTCAGGCTTTTATTCATACATCTGAATAAAGTGGTTTTAACTAAAAGGATTGGATTGCAGTTTTTGGGACCTTTGCTCGTGGTGGCGATTTTCCATCTTCGTTAACTGCTTGGTGGTGTTTTCTAATATTTAAGAAATATAATTTATCTTTGACTTAATGTTTTAACAAATTACATATTTTTTTATTATTATATGAGTTGTTTAAATGTACACACACACACACACACACACACACACACACACACACACACACACACACACACACACACACATATATATATATATATATATATATATATATATATATATATATATATATATATATACATTTTCTTTTTAAATGAATGTTTTAAATGCAAATTTGAATGTAGTCATGAAAGTTACTGTGGATGAAGTGATTTACATATTTAAATAATTAATTGTCAATTAGTGATGCTAGGCTGGCCGAATCACGTGATACTATTAGCTCCCTATTTAAATGATGATGAGATTTATTATTTTTATGTACTACTGAAGGGTGGTTAACCCGAAAGCTTTACATTCAATTTTTGGCATTTTAAAGTGTTTTCATTGGATTTGTCTTGTGCAGTATCACCAGTAGTTTAACAATCGGTTAAGGGCACCTGCCAGTAGTCCTTGGTCAGATCAATATTGGTCAGATACTTAGCTCCCAGCTGCTCTAAGTCTTCATCTATCCTTGGCATGGGGCAAGCATCTGACTCTGTGTGACTGTTTAGGTTTTTGTAGTCCACACAGACCCTGGTGCTGCCATCCTTCTTTTGTACGAGCACCACTGGGGAGGCCCAGGGACTGCTGGACTCCTGCATTATTCCCAGATCCAACATTTCTTGTATCTCCTCCCTCAGAGTCTGTTTGACTCACTCAGGCACCCTGTAAGGGGTCTGCTTGATAAATTGTTTGAGTCTCATATCCATATGGTCCTGCACCAGGTGGGTTCACCAGGTTTCCCACTGAACATGCCGACACGCTCTGGTAACATTGCTCAGATATCTTGAACCTGGGTAGGGAATAACCACTGGGACATTGCTACCCCTTTCACAGAGGTGTCAGTCCCATCTACTGCAAATACTCAGCACAAGGGCTTCACTATCATGGTAAGGTTTTATCATGTTAACCTGGTACAGTTTGTGCTCCTGCCTCCTTTCTAGCAGTTCTACCATGTAGTTAATATCACTGACCTTCCTTAACACATTGAGAGGTCCTTCCCAAGCTGCCTGTAGCTTATTTTGTCTGATAGGAATAAGCACCATAACCTGCTGTCCCACAACATACTCTCAGGCTCAAGCATTCCTGTCATACCAGACCATTTTCTCCTGTTGGGCTCCTGCCAGGTTCTCCTGGGCCAAGCCCATGAGTTCCCTAAGCCTTGCCTGAGGTTTAGGACATATGCCACAACATATTCCTTATGGGATTCACACTTACCCTCCCACTCATCACAAATCAAATCCAAGGTCCACCTCACCCTATCCCATACATAAACTCAAAGGGTGAAAAACCTGTGGATTCCTGTGGTACCTCTTTGTATGCAAAGAGCAGGTGGGGCAAATATTGGAGTTGGTTACAAAAAAGCACCATGGCACTAATGAAAATCAGACATAAGGCCTGGGAGCACTGCTGCTTAACAATCCCCCTCCTCTAGACAGTCATGGCTACAGTTGCGCAACAAGGCCAAAAAGCAAATAAAAGAAGATAAAACCCAATATTATCAGTCTGCCTTAAACTCCTCCCATCACAACCCTAAGCAGTTTTGGTCCACAATAAACTCCATTCTCCACCCAGGTAAAGTAAGCACCCCACCTACCTACCACTCCCCCTTCCTCCAGCAGTATTGCTGACTCATTCAATAAACACTTTACTGAAACCATTATGTCTTTGACTAAACACAACCCTCTACCCACCCTCCCTACATCAAAACCAAATATTCTGCCCACAGTCTTTTCTTTCTCTTCAGTACCTACCTCCTATATAAAAAAAAAAACTTCTATTGAAACTTAAGCCTACAAAACTTGCAGCTGACAATCTCCCCTCTGAATACCTACAAAAGCAGCAGAAGCCCCAGCTTATCCAGTCTCTATCATAATTAATTGGTCCTTATCAGAAAGCTATGTCCCCACACTGTGGAAAATATCCAACATCATTCCCCTCCATAAAGGTGGCTCCTCCACTGAACATTTTAATTACCACCCCATAGCCATCCTTTCTCCACTTTCCAAGATACTCAAGAAATGCTTCCATTCTTAAGTCTTAGACTACCTCTTAGCTAATAACCTCCTCTCCAGCACCCAGCATGGCTTCAGGCCATACCACAGTACTACTACTGCCTTGCTCTCTTTCACTAATGCTATCCTTCATCATAAAAATAATGGCCTGTTCTCCTCTCCTATATTTCTGGATCTATCCAAGGCTTTTGACATGGTCTCACACAAACTACTAATCTCTGTTCTCACTACCCTATCCTTTTCCCAATCATCTACTGATTGGTTTCACAACTATCTAACTGGCCACTAACAATCAGTTGTCTGGCATAATGAGCTATCTCCTTAACTTCCTGTAATACTCAGGGTTCTCCAAGGCTCCATACTTGGTCCCCTGCTATTCTCATTCTTCAATTATCTATTCACAACCACCAAGCATGCTTCTCTTATACAGTATGCAGATGACTCCACCCTCATCTGCTCAGCCCCTATACCTGAACTTCACAAGATCACACAGGAAGCCTTTTAATCTGTAGAAAACTGGCAGTTTAATGCCCAGTTATTACTCAACCTGAGCAAGACTAAACTCCTTATCTTCCAACCCACTAAATATAACCCAATTATCCCCCACTTTAATATTCTAGCCAAAGACAATACCGTCATCTCCCCAACAGAACACACCAAACTACTTGGTGTTGAGATTGATAACAATCTGAGATTTAACACTCACATTTCTCTTACCATAAAAAAAGATTCACAAAAATAAGTACATTGTACAGAATCAAACAATTCCTCACCAAGACAGCCAGAAGTTCTGCTGCCAATTCCTGCCTAATCTCCACTTTACTCTATGCCTCTCCTATACTTACCTACCTTAGACAAACAGACCTAAACAAGTTTGAGGCTTGCTACAATAAAATTGCTAATTTGGCCACTGGTACATCTTATTGCAGCCATGACTGTATCTCAGTTAGAGAACTTGATTGGCTTGAACTCCCTCAACTTCACCTGAATCAACTCTCTTTCACCCACAAGTTAGTAAACTATCCTCTTAAAGTCCCATCCCTTCAAAACCTTCTCCAGCCCTACTGCTCCACTAAACCACTACACTCCAGCAGCAAAAATCTACTTCTAGTGACCAAACCCAAGAACTCAGCGGGAGAAGCTCTATTCTCCTGCATCATATCCAGAGTATAGAACAACCCCCCCCCCTCTATAACTACACTATATTCTTGCAATCATTTCAAGAGTGCACTAAAAACTCACTTAAAAAGTCTCTGGTTATGCCCATGCACCAATTCCAACTAGAAACCCTCCTTTTATAGGTTCATAGGTTCATAGGTGTGTACTAGGCTAATGTCCCTGGAGCCTTTACTAGCCTAGCCCATAGGATTACCCTAGCATTGTGCCACCCAACCTTAGTTCCTAAAGCCTCTGTCGAGAAGAGCCACTGGAGTGATCCCCTGGTTGAATTTTCTATTTCTCATCCACTCATCAAGATTTCATTTAAAGAGGGCCAATGAGGTACTCTGCTTGACATGTATGGGAAGTCTATTCCATAGCATGGGCAGTCTCTGGGTTCTGAACCTGTCCCTCCAACATTTTCTGTTGATTGTGGTAGTGAAGTTGAGGTCTCTGGAGCACGTGGTGTGGAGGGATTGTGATTTCTTTAGCTGTAGCTTTTCTAACAGAGCTGGGTCAGACACGGCTTTGTAAGTCAAGCAGATATTGCCTCTAAGTAGGCAATATGAGACAGAGAATAGTTGGATTTTTTGAGTCTGTCCATACAGAACAAGTGTTTAAGGCCTAGGATCCTCTTTGGGAGGTACTTTTTGGCCTCTCCAGTTGTTGCAGGTGTCTAGTGAGGTACATGCCAAATGGGGCATTGTACTTGATGATTAGCCTAATGAGGGAAGAGTAGATGGAGACAATAACCTCTTTCTTCTTGAATGTAAAACCCTTAGTAATGAGATGTGCCACATAGAAGGACTTTCTGACCATAGTGGCAATGTGGTGGTCAAAAGAGAGGTTGCTGTCAACCTGTGTTCCCAGATCTTGTATAACGCCTTCTGTGTTCAGTGGACTACCATCAATGTGGTAATTCAAGGGAACTGGGTTTTTCCCAAAGGGGATGAAGACACATTTTTACCTCCCCTTCCTCTCCCCTCCCCTAGCCACCCTGCCTCACACCGTCTGATCATTGCATTTCTTCCTCTGCAGGCTCTGGCTCACCCTTTACCCTCCCCTTCCCTCCTCACTCAATCTCTCAGACCTGTTATAACATTCTTAACTACCTCACTTCATCTCAATTACAAATACATATTCAACTGACTTACACTTAACTTCCTCTCACTACCACGTATACTACTCACTGAGTCTCCTGTCTTACTCCTTGATCTTCCCCTTCCATCCCATTAGCCCTTCTAGCTTCTTACACCTTTGTATGGAGTGTCTACTTTATATCTGGTTGAGTTTAATGCAATATTTGTATATAAGATTTAGGTATGTGAGTTTAGATAGAACAGTATCCGTTTGAGCTTAGTACTATCTGTATATACATCCTACCTTTATTCCTAGCCTCTAGCTAGATATTGGTATATCTGTTCATTACTATGTTTCATATTGTATGTATAGCTAATGTTTGCTGCAGTATGTATTATGTGCTATTATATGCATATTCAATTGTTCTTCATGTACTCTTCTTCTCATTTATTGTTCTGTGGAGCTTTTATCCCCTGGCCACAACTGAAAAGGGACCTGTGTCCAGTTGGGATTTCCAGGTAAACAAATATAAATAAATAAATACATTTTTCCACTCTCTCTTAAACTGGTCCACAAATGCCCTTAGCATGGTCTTCAGTGTAGAGTTTAACCTCTCCACAAGACCATTAGTCTGGGGATGGTAGGGGGTAGTCTTTTATGTGCTTCAGCCCACACCACTCCCACAGACAAGCCAGCAAGTTTGACATGAAATTGACACCTCTGTCAGTCAGTATTTCTCTCAGAAAACCTACTCTGCTGAAAATATCTAACAAAGCATTTTCCACCGTCTCTGCCTCGATGGAGGACATAGCCACCACCTCAGGGTATCTAGTAGTATAATCTACTACTACTAGGATATATTTCTTCCCTGTGGAACTTGGGGTATAAAGAGGCCCCACAATATCCATAGCTATCCTCTGAAATGGCTCCTTGATCACAGGCAAAGGCATCAATGGAAGTTTGACCTTGTCTCCTGCCTTGTCTACTTTTTAGCACTGCTCACAGGTTCTGCAGTACTCTGTTACAGCCCTTGCAATCCCAGGCCAATAAAAGTTCTGAATAATACATCTCTTTGTATGCTTTATACCCATATGACCTGCAAAAGGAATATTATGGGCTATGGCTAGAGCAACCAGACAATAGGTTCTGAACAGTGCCAACTGCTGTATTACCTCACCCTCTAGCCCTCCCTCAGGGGTCCACTATCATAGGTTCATAGGTAGGTACTAGGCTATTGGCCCTAAGGCCTATATAAGCCTAGCCAAAAAATGTACCCTGGCTTTCGCCACCCAAGAAAATTATTTTCCTGTGCCCCTGTCGAGCAGAGCCACAGAAGTGATCCCTGGGGTGAATTTCCCATTTCCCATCCAATCATCAAGATTTTTCTTGAAGAGTGCTAATGAGGAGCTCTGTTTGACATAGATAGATAGTCTGTTCCAGAGTATGGGATGTCTCTGGGACAGGAATCTATCCCTCCAGCATGTTCTGTTTATTGTGGTGACAAGGTTTAGGTCCCTAGAGCGTGTAGCTTGGAGGGATTGGGATTTCTTTAAGTGGAGCATGTCCAATAGCTCTGGGTTTGACATAGCTTTGTATGTTAGGCAGAGATCGCCCCTGAGAAGATGATATGCGATGGAGTAAAGCTGTAGTTTTTTGAGACGGTCTGCGTAGGGCATCTGTTTGAGGCCAGTAATCCTCTTTGTGAGGTATTTCTGTGGTCCTTGCAGTTGTTGTAGATGTCTTGTGAGGTACATACCAAAAGGGGCATTGTACTCTATAATGGGTCTAATGAGTGATGAGTAGAGGGGAACAATGACCTCTTTTTTTCTGGATGAGAATCCTTTTGTGATGAGATGAGCCACGTAGAAGGATTTCCTGACCACTGTGGCAATGTGATTATCAAAGGAGAGACTACTGTCCACCTGTGTCCCAAGGTCTCTTATCACATTTTTGGCATTAAGTAGACTACCAGCTATGTGGTAGTTCATGGGTACAGAGTTTTTACCAAAGGGGATGACAATACACTTTTTGGCACTGAGCTTCAGGCCATGGCTTTGACACCAGGTATCTGTCTCAGTGAGGCCCTTTTGTAGTTTGTCCACATCGTTAGGAGTTTCGATTATGGCTCCTAGTTTGCAGTCATCTGCAAACTTTGTTAGGCAAAGACCTTCTGTTTTAGCCTGCACTTCAGAGAAGTAGATATCAAACAGGAGAGGACCCAGGACTGAACCCTGTGGTACTCCACTTGTCACTGGTCTGAAGTCGGATTTGGAATCCACTACTTTCACAGTGTGGGTTCTGTCCATGAGCCAGTTGGCAACCCATCTTGTGGCATAGGGATTTATACCTAGTTTAGTGAGCTTATCTATAATTTCAAAGTGGGGGATGGTGTCGAAAGCCTTGGCGAGATCTAGATAAGCTGTGTGAATCATTTTACCTTCATCTATGGCTTTGGTGACTGCTTCAAATAAGTGAATCAGGTTTAGGAGACATGATCTGCCTTTTACAAATCCAATCTGGGTAGGGTCCAGAGTTTGGAGATTACCAATGTCTTTGTTTATGAGTTCCACGATGATATGTTCCATGGCCTTACAGACCAGGCTCGTCAGGCTAATCGGTCGGTAGTTCTCGGGGTCCGTCGTGGCTCCCCCTTTGTGGAGTGGGATAACCGTTGTGGTGCACCATTCAGTGGGTACAAAGCCTGAGGTGAGGCTATGATTGAACATGGTACTTAGGTAGGGTGCCAGTTCATTCTTTAGTTCATGTAGAACACAGCCTGTGATATTGTCAGGTCCCACAGATGCTGTGTTCTTGGCTTTGGAGAGTGTGTTTTTTACCTGTGCAGCCGTGATTATAGGAACCTTGCATTCTTCCAGTGTAGAGATGGCATCTTTACAGTAACCATTTGTTTTAGTATACAGACTCCCCTTTTGCTTGAGAATCAGGTGCCTCCTTAACTACCTCCCTCAAGCCTCATAATGTAGGGTCTGAGTGTTAAGCCTTTCTCAACTCTACCTTTGTGACCCTTCCCAGCTCCCCTTCCACAGGAAGTCTGGTATCCTCTGACAGTGGTGGCTTACTGTCAGTCTGGATACTAACGCTCATCTCTGCCCTTGCAGTCACCCTGTCCAAGAGAACATTGGTACCTGTCAACAGCTGTGGCTCGCCTCCTTCAAGCTCACTGCTACAGGATATGTCCTTCCCTGAAATAGCCTGATTTACTTCTTTGAATCAGTCTCCAGAGCCATGGACAAGGGTAATGTAGTCCACACAGTCTATCTGGACCTCACCAAGGCCTTTGACACCATGCTCCACTCTGGAAACATAGATAAACTTATTAAGCTGGGCATTAATCTCTACATCACTCGATGGGTTGCCAACTGGCTTACTGACAGAACCCACACTGTAAAAGTAGCTGACTCCAAATCCAGCTCCAGACAAGTGACAAATGGAGTACCTCAGGGTTCAGTCCTGGGACCTCTCTTGTTTGGCATCTACTTCTCTGAAGTACAGGCCAACACTAAGGGACTCTGGCTAACAAAGTTTGCAGATGACTGCAAACTGGGAGCCATTATTAAATCCCCAAATTATGTCGATACTCTACAAAAGGGCCTTACAGAAACAGATGCTTGATGCCAGAGCCATGGGCTCAAGCTCAGTGCCAAGAAATGTATAGTTATCCCCTTTGGAAAAAAACATGTACCCATGAATTACCACATAGGTGGCAGCACACTAAACACCAAAAGTATGATAAGAGACTTAGGGACATAGGTAGACAGTGGTCTCACCTTCAATAACCACATCGCCACAACAGTCAGGAAATCCTTCTATGTGGCACACCTCATCACTAAGGGCTTTTCATCCAGAAAAAAGGAGGTCATTGTCCCACTGCACTCATTAGACCCATTATAGTATACAACACCCCATTTGGTATGTATCTCTCAAGATATCTGAAACAACTGGAAAGGCCACAGAAATACCTCACTAAAAGATTCACAGGCCTAAAGCAGATGCCCTATGCTGACCACCTTAAAAAAACTCCAGCTATACTCTGTCGCATATCGTCTACTCTGAGGTGATCTCTGCTTATCATACAAGGCCATGTCAAACCCAGAGCTGTTGGACATGCTACACTTAAAGAAATCCCAATCCCTCAGAGACACACGCTCCAGGGATCTAAACCCTGTCATCACAATAAACAAAACATGCTGGAGGGATAGGTGTCTGACCGAGAGACTCCCCAGACTCTGGAATAGACTGCCCATACATGTCAAGCAGAGCACCTCTTTGGCCTTCTTCAAAAGGAACCTTGATGATTGGATGTGAGAAAGGAAATTCACCCCAGGGATCACATCAGTCACCATGCTAGACAGGGGACCATGGAATTAAATAGTGTGGGAAGAAATAGCCAGGGAATTGTTATGGCTAGGCTTGTATAGACACTAGGGCCGATAGCCTAGTACCAATTTATGAACCTATGAACCTATGAACATCACAAGCTTGGCTTCAGGTGTGGTGTCTGTCTGGGTCTCTTCAGGCAACCAGACCCACATGCCTGTCTTCAAGTTAGACAGTGTGTAACAGGTATTACATTATTGAAATCATTCCCTATCAATACATCTGCAGGGATATCCTCAAACATACCTACTTGCTTGCTTCCTTTACCACTCTCCTAGTCAAGGTGAACCCTGGCCAAATGTATTTGGAATGGGGTCCCTCCTAAGGCTCTGACCAGAATGGACTACCCAAGCAAGTACTGCTCCTCTTTAACCACTGCACGCTTCACAATGGTTATATCAGAGGCTGTATCTCTCTTGGCAGTGACCTGTTTTACATCCACCAAGATAGGATACAAATTCTGGTGATAGTTTGGTACCCCTGCTGTCTCCAGACAACTTACCTTTGGCATGCTGTTTTTCCCACTTGCTGGCTCCCTCATCTTTTGTTCCACACCTTGCATCAGTGGCCATTTGTATGCTACATGGCCCCTCTAGTTGCATTTAAAACATCTAAACCCTAATCCTGGCTATGTACCTGAACTAGTGGCTTCCTCATTTACTGGTGGACTCTGCTGGTGTAGTTTAGGCTGCCCACCATGTGTTCCCTTGTATCCATGTGCTGTGCTGGGTATCCCCTTCTTGTGCAGTGTTGCTCTGCTTGCCAAATAGAGATCCCCTTTTCTCCCCAGCTCATCTGCAGAGTTACACTTCGTCTGCCAACCAAATTCTCACATCCTCAGGCAAAGTGCTAAAGGCTTGTTCCCTCACCAAAAGGTCTGCCAGCCTTTTAAAAGTGGTGAACTGACATCCACCCACTCACCCACCTATGAAAATAAGTGCTTAGTTCAGCAATATAATCGCATGCACTTTCATCTGCCCTACGTCTATCCTCACAATTTTCTTTTCTGTAAGCTACAGTTGTTAACTTAAAACATTCCAAAAAAATATTGTTTATCCTTATCATAATTTAAAGAATCAGTATCAAACAATTTAGAAACAGCAGTTACAGCTTTACCATGGAGTAAGGGGGCCAGGAACTGTACCCAGAACCCTTGATCAACATCATACTGTTTACAAACTCTTTCAAATATATGAATACAACTATCAGAATGATCACCTTCTGTATACTGTGGAAGAACTTTACTGACCTTTGATGCTTTGGGCCTCATTTATTCCCTTCCTCATTACCTCCATGTTCCTGTCAAAGAGTCACATGTCCCTCTCATGTTTATGCTGCTTCTCATTTTCTTCAGCCTCCAAATGCTGCAGTCTCTCTGCTGATTCCAATTCCATACCTTTTGCCAACAGTTTGTCTCTTTAACTCCAGACAGGTTTTTAAGTCCTCTGAAGAAAAAGTGAACTGTTCTGTTTCTGAGGGCTGCACATCCCCATCACCAGATTGGTTGTCTTCCTGGTTGTTGGTATGTACTTCAGCTGTGACTAAGGCTGAAAGCATTTCTTCTTTAGTGAGATTGGCATGCACCAGTCCTTTAGATTTGCACACCTTAGCCAACTGGTTCACTGTCACCTTGCCATAATCCTCTGATGACATCTTTGCCTGCTTTCTCTGACTAAACTAAACTTCTTCTTCTTTCGGCTTTTCCCGGTTAGGGGTTGCCACAGCAGATGATCTGTCCGGTCATGATTGGCAGTGGAGTTTTACAGTGTTGAGTTACCAGCCCGGCGCCCAACCTTCCACAGAAGGCACACACATGCACACACTCACACCTAGGGCCAATTTAGAGTGTCCAATCCACCTACTGCATGTCTTTGGGATGTGGGAGGAAACTGGAGCACCCAGAGGAAACCCACATGACCACAGGGAGGACATGCAGACTCCACACAGAAGGCACCCCAGCCGAGAATCGAACCAGAGAACCTCTTGCTGTGAGGCGGCTACACTAAATGCTGCATCACCATGGCTGCCCCCCTGACTAACTGACTAAACTAAACTAAAACAAATAAATAAAACTGTTGTGAAAAATTAAAATCTGCATGTTTACCTTATGGCTGCAGAGAGTACACACACCTTTAGTGACAACTATTTACAACCTACAAAAGTTCAGTTAATATCTGCACCACTGCTCATCAATATGTGAAATCCCTCCTCTGGGCCAGTGATCAAGGTACCTCAGTTCTCATCACTGACACCGATGGGGAATGTTCACTATGAGAAAAATATGTCCACACAGTACTTTCAGATGCAGCCCTCTGTACCAAGTACAATTTCCATTAAGAGCACAGAGGGAATGCACACTCTAGTCCTGGAGATGGGCTTTACTCTCCAGGCCCCAAATAAGACTACCCCTGACTACTATAGAGCTGAGTCCTTAGTCAGGTGTGACAATCCCATCACCACACTCTCTGTGAAATGCTCTCAGTGTCTCTGTTCAAAGTAGCTGTGATACACACTCTCTTTGAGATTTGATTTTCACACACACACACACACACACACACACACACACACACACACACACGTGGGAAAGGCTGGCACAGCTTATCCACTCTGCAACCTCCGACTAGACTATAAGGTAGATTTGCCCAAACCCAGCTACTTTAAGGCTCTTACCAGGGCACCCAATTAAACATATTAAAATTAAAACTCGTACAAATTGTAGTGTTTACCCAAGCAGCAAGACTTTCAAGAACATAGAGCCACAATGTCACTAAATAAATTAAAGTACTCTCAAAGGTTAAATCTTTTCTAAAAACTAGCTATAATGAAAGGTATTGACATATTTAATAGTAAATAATAAAAAAGAAAACATGAAAATACTGAATACATATTTTAAATAAACACCCGAGTTTCAATCACAGGAAATATACAAAAATAGTACAGATGGAAAGACTGATACAAAAAACAGCATTTAACTAAGCTCACTATATTTTTAAATGACAGAAGAATTACTGTTCCCTAGTTACTTACTAAAGCAAGGAAGATAAAAATGGATGTGTCTTGTCAGGTCCAAAAACAGAGTGCACTCTTCACATCTATCTCTATTATTTAAATACAATGTCAGTGCTGGCTACAGAATGACATCACATCTGGTAACCTTACTCTGTGGTTCCCACACTACCCTCTCACTAGAAACTGAGCCAGGATCTGGCACAGATGTGTCACAATGCACACCTTGAACTTTAACTAAGGTTTATTGCTGCATCTGAAAAATGTAAAACAATTTCAACACTTCCACCCTTCCTTCAGAAAATAATAAGCCATTATCTGGCATCCAATTGTAGCAATTAGTTCACCACTAAAGACAATAGAGCAGGATCCCAGCCCAGGCATTTCACAGACATTATGTCTCTGTCTGCATTCAGACTTGTGAGATAAAATCTTTATGGCCTAAACCAAGCCATTTAATTTTAGAATATTTTTCTTAAGGTTAGCTGGGCTGAGCTTAACCCCTTCCCTGACAGCATCCTCTATTAAAGTATATATATTTCATCAGTTACAACATTGCAGTCTGACATACATGTATATTTATTTTCTGTCCAGCAAGACCCATTGTTGATACATTTGTTTAATACAAGCAACTTTACAAAGACATTTTAACACAGACATCTGTACAAATCAGTTAGATAGTCAAATGACATATAATTCTTTACAAAACTCCAGCTAGCTATGCTGGCATATGTTACACATGCACTGCCCTACTCCCCCTGGCACAGCTGGCACTACCTCACATCATCACACCAAGCATCAGAGAGTTTGGATACCCTCCCTCTGCAACAGATGTAGGAAGAAAAAAAAACAGCAATCAGGCCACAAATTGGTCTGTTAGTCCTAGACTGACAAGTTTTTGTAAGATAAAGTGGTGCGATATGGTGTCAAAAATTTTTGATAGGCCCAAGAAGAGGGTAATAGAGTGTTTCTGATGAGTTTAATTATGGTAATAGTGCTAATGAAGCTAAGAAGGGCAGAGGTAGTACTATGGTGTAGGCAAAAACCATGTTGAGCATGGGGAAAGAATAACATGCTGAGTTATATGGGACAGAAGTTGTGTCTGTATACATTTTTCCAGTACTTTGGATAAAGGGGATAAGATAGCTGTGGAGTGATAGTAAGTTCAGTTGTGGAGCAACCTTTATGGAAGGGAAGAATGCTGGAATTTTTTTTCCCAGAGTAATGGAACTTGGGATACTTTGAAGGATTCATTTATTAAAATAGAGGTTGGACAAACTGTAGCCTCTGCTGCGAGTTTAATGTATTACATGGATAAATTATCTGGAGCTAAGGTGGTGATGGTGGTGTTTTAAGTTGAATAAGGTGTCTTTTTATGGGTAAGTGTAAGACCGGCTAATGAGGAAAAAAATAGTGGTAGTTACTAACCTGGTAAGGGGGTTGTGAGGTAGAGGGGTTTGTTATTAGATAGAGAGGAAAACAGATATAATAAAGTGTGAGTTGTATAGGGTAGTGGTGGTTTCAGAGTTATTGAGGTTGATTAGGGTTGGTAAAATTTAGGAGGACTGTTTGGGGTTAATCAGTTTTGTTTATTGAGGATCTGGAATGTTTTGAGTAATTTTTGATTTCTCCTGGTAGATTTGTACTGTAGTTTTTTTCCCCTAAGTTAACATGGTATTTTGTATGGTTTCTCTCAAATTTGTAATGCTGGAGGTTTCTATAAGATTTTTCAGTCGCCCAGGTTTTCCAGACCTTATCTTTTATCTTCATAAGCTGTTTGGTATTTCTATAAAGCCAACATGCAGGATTAGATTTCACTCTCTGTTCTGAGTGGAGTGAGTTCGGTTAGGGTGTTTAGGAACATTTTATTAAATTCAAATATGGCTTGTGCAGCATAATGTCTTGGGTCTGCAACAGTGTAGTATTATACGACATCTCCTCCGGGGCTACAATGGTAGTCATCAGCCAGTTTTCCAATGCATATGTTGTATCACCTGTAACACACAACAGTGGACACCATACTAAGTGGATGGGTACATATGATCATGGAATCAACATTTCGCTGACTCATTCATGCACCTACCAACTAGATGACCCGGTGGAAAATCATCCTACATGAAACTCTGGGAAAGGTTGTGCATGTAGCAGTTATGAGAATCATGAGGACTGCCTGGATAGCTCACAGACATGTTGTATGGGGTATATATTAGGTCGCTGAAATGGTATTCTAGCGAACACCTATTTAGCAACCTATTATCAGCGAAAATCACTTCAGCAATTCACTGAATTCACTAAGAGCAGTGAAATAGTTGCCTGAAGGACAGTGGACAACTACAGGACTTTGCCTTTTACTCCACTATAGTGCAATCTCAGAGTTGGTATGCATAGTTGGGGTGTGAAGCCCCCCACTTGGGTAGGTTCGAGTCATGTAAAAGTTGGTTCATTGTGCTTCGGGCAATTATTTAATTGCCCTTAGTAAATTCCATGAATTGCTGATGCAATTTTTGATGATTATGGGTTGCTGAATAGGTGTTTCCTTGAATACCATTTTGGTGAACTAATATAAACCTGTTGTATGCAATAACCTATACATTGCACACTGCCATACCTCTCAACTGTCCAGATTATTGCAGAATTTCCAAATTTTTGGCCTGTTCCTCATAAAATTTGTGGTTTTTTTCTGGCAAATCACTTGGATGATCTGAGGATTAGTCACTAAATAATGACACACATTTGAGTTTCAGACTTCAAATCCTTCAGAAAATGTACATTAAAACAAATCCTGTTACTCTAGCAACTTTCTAAGTTTATAAGAGCAATATTTAAAAATGTCCCTATATTTGGGCCTTTGTTCCCCCATTTTGTCAGTCTTCATCCAGATTTCTTGGACTAAGAGGTTGAGAGGAACACCTGGCAATTTGTAGAGTGGAAGCCCTTCCTATTGATACCCTGGATGCAGTGTGGAGGAAGTCTGGCCTTATAGTAATGTGGATACAGTCCATAGCCTCTGGAACCTCAGGGAAAGCTATGTTGTAGAATGCCTACATGGTGGTTTCTTCCATCTGCTGCTTCCAGAAACTAAATAAGCTTTTTTGCATGCTGCAGTATCACATCAAGGAACTGGTACAGGATTCAAAAGTCTGAAACCTGTAAATTCCTAATGTATCCCCCTGTATGATACTGAAAGATCATTATAGTAAGGATGGTTAATACAACACAAACCTGTGTGTCCACTGAGAGGGGCATACCACACATCCCCTTTGATTCCACTTGAGGGTGATACATATGGTGTCTCTGTCCATACAATAATGACATCAATGTCCTGGTCATGGAGGTGATGACATGTTAGCAGGTAGCAGACCCATCTGTGATGCAGACAGTGATAACACACAGCTTCAGGGGCACTGGTTCTAAAGGCGGCCATTAACACATGCTGTCATTGAATCATAGAAAATACAGCAACTATTTATGCTTTGCCAGTACCCAGCCTTAACACATACCTCATTTTTTTCAAGGAGAAATAGGTCAGTCATGCAAAGTGTGACTTTGTGAATACCCAGCCAATTGGTTAACTCATTTTTGAAGAAAGAAAGTGTATCTCATGAATTCAAGCAGAACTTCCATGAGCAGAGGAACTTCCAGCAAGTCCCAGCTCCTTCTGCCATAAATGAGGCCAACATGATCAAGAATTCGGAGATCCCAGCCAGGAAGTAAAATGTAGCCAAGTTCTGTGTAGATAATAAAGGGACAACTCAGTATAGGCCTTAATAGACATTCTTAAGCCATAAGTGTTGATACACACTCATCTCCTGACTATCAAGATACTAGGCATATTTGATATGCTTCTCAAGAAGTAAAAGGCCTCAGTAGGTGTGACTGGTATGTGAACTGGGCATGACACTCTTACATTCCAAAAGCTCTGCAGCTTATTGGGAAGAAGAGAATGCCATGGCCCTCCCTCAAAAGCAGGCAGGTTCTGTTTCCCCAAGTACCTCACCTCATGAACTAAGTCCCAGAATGATTTTAAGTACCCGCTCACCCCCAATGGAAGGTGGACTTAGATTCCCAATCAAAATAATGAATACTATAGACAAGCATCACGTATAAAAGCAAAAGCTTCTGGGAAGTGAAGGTCAGAGGCAGACAAGAGCACTGTAAGAGCTCACAAAAGCTTTATGAGGGCAGACAAGGGCCCTCTACACTCAATAGTGGTCTGACATGAATAAACCTGATGTGGGATTGAGGAAATTATACTCTCTGATGAAGCCCCCCCCCTCAAGAATGGAACAGTACAAACCAATTACTATGTACTCAAATATGTCACCTTTCAGAAGGAGAAAAGACAGACTTGGTGCCTGTTTAGATGAACCCTATTGGATCGAAGTCCCATCCTTCTACCAAGCACTTAGCAGGTTCAAATGATGGGAGTGTAGACAAGAAACACTCTTCAAGCCACCACCTACCTGTAGTATAGCAAATCTAGGGACCAAGATGCGGGGAAACAACTTATCATTCATGGCTATCCAGGTTCAAGAATTAAGACAGCCCCCGCAGTTCGACAGAATGACCAGATGGAGTAGACTTCCAAAAGGAAAAAGAAAATATCAAATGGCAGTAGCTGTGTGCCTAAAGGCAAGAGTCCTCTACTGTGAATTCAGAGAAGCCTCATTGTGAGACCAGCACTCTGGAAGGAATACCAAACTACCAGCAAGCAGGTCATGTAATTTCTGATGGATAACCCCATGCCATTAGTTCCAGGCAGTGCCAACCCCGGAAAAAAATGCAGAGTGATATCACATACATGAAACTCCTACTAATTGCAATTAATTTGGGGACAAAGGCCTTGTAGGTCTTCCTTTCATCAGGAATGAAAGAAGACAGCCCTAATAGTGACCAAAGGGAAAGAAGCCCCCTATAAAGAATCCCAAATCCTCCAACTGAGGTGAGATGGTTGACATAGCCCTTCATGTCCAGAGGACTGGAAAGGAAACAAATCCATGTTAAAGAGAATGAGGGAGTGACAGTCCTCTTCGCTTAAGAAATCGACCTGCTTACTTTGCCAACCAGGCAGTGCAGACTGAGCATGCTGAATGGTTCTCCCACAGAACATAAGACAACAGTAAAGTGCTGCAACAGATGGAGGAGTCTCCCAGGCAGAGCTACCTGCACACTGTCTAATTACAAAAGGTGGCTCCTCTAGACTCTGGAAGACTGCTGCAGCCCTGATGTAATAATAGGAACCCCAGTACCAAGGAGGCCCACACCAAGGCTGTAAAAGATAAAGGTTAGGCTACCTTGCAGCAGTGGTGAGAATGACACTCTTGACTTTACAGCCAGGGTACCAGTGAGCCTCATTTTCCTTCTACAAGCTCAAGAGATAAGTTAGCAAGGAAAAAGATCACATATAATCTTAGGAGACATTTAGCAACAAAGGCATCCAGCAGGAGATAAAGCTCAGGCTCAAACAATCCACTTTTCTCAAAAAGGCAAATCTGGCTAACGTCTTCACCCAAAGGGGATAAGCACAGCTAGGACAACCAATGCAGGCACATATCAATACTCACAGCTCTCAGGAACACAGCCTTCACAGACATTAACACCTAAAAAGGTAAGGTTGCACCAGTATGGCATTTTATAGAGTGAGGATGATTCCAATTGCAGCCACTGCTGCCTCCAGCAGGAAGCCAGGAACTTGCAGGGTAGGAAGGGTGGGGGGGGGTGAATGGCATACAGATGATGGCTATAAAACCCATCATGATAGATGAATACAGCTGCTTTGCCAGTATTGACAGTTTATTTGGACATTCTGTCTGCCATTTGTGGCAGGCTTGAAGAACATGAAGTACCTTTTAGTAAATAATGAAGTAAAAGTGGGCTTTAGCAGACAGAGACTTGGTTTTACTCAATTCTCTCAGAGGACAATGCATGCCATCAGCCTTCCTGGACTGCTGTCAGTAGAATGAAATGCTACTAGGCTTCTATGATAACATTGAAAAACTGCTCCCATGAGAAGAATAACGAGCGTTCTCAGATGAAGATGGTCCGTAAACTCAAACTGGACTTGGGTATGAGAAAAACACATCTCAACCTGTTAAAGGATGCTTCATTCCATAGATCTGTGATCAGATGACTTCTGGGGCTATTAAACATGATAAGACTGAGGTAAGAGAAAACAAAGCCTACCAGGCAGTAAACAGTCACTGCAACCACTCCAAAATACAAATATTAGTTTATGTAATAGGCTGTGCATCTCCCAGGTTCAGGTCCCCCTTAGAAGTGGCACAATGGAGTTAAACTGAACACCCACTAGTCTAAAATATCCCTGAAAAACCTTGGAAGATGATGACCTTATGGACCTGCATAATAGAAGCTGTAGCCTCTGTCATTTTATTAAAACGTCAGGTGAAAAACCAACCCACCGGGTTAAAAATCAGTGAAACCCACCGACTAATCCCATGAGAAGCGATCTTTAACTATACTTCTCAAGTTCAGAAATGTACCATAGAAAACAAAATAGTGTGCAATACTGGAACTTTTTTTCAGTATCTAGGACTGTGATTCAAGCAGTGTGAGAAACTCATAAAACAAAACAAAGAGAGGGAGAGAGAACAAAGGGATGGAATTAATCTATAGAGTTAGATTGTAACATCATGATATGCATTGCAGTTGATATACATAGACTCTTGCAAAAAAAGATGCTGAGTGCTAACTGAAGAGGGGATAAATGCAGTCACAACATGTATTATGAAGGATCCTTGATAACAGAATCAGTGTTTCTTGCCATGTTGTATTGCTGTGACATATATCTGCTATCTTACTGGTGTATATTCATACACACACACACACACACACACACACACACACACACACACACACACACACACACACACACACACACACACACAGATATATATCTGCTATCACAACTTTTCCTTTTCTTACTGGTGTATACACACACACACAGATATATATATATATATATATATGTGTATATATATATATATATATATATATATATATATATATAAATATATATAGATACATATATATATATATATATATATTTTATATATATATTTATATATATATATATATATATATATATATATATACACACACACTCAACTCCTGAGAGACTTGCTTGGCTACAAACGTCTGCATTAAGCTAAGTGAAACTTGCAGTAGTGAATGTTAGCCTTCTGTTAAGTACAAACATGCAGTTTGAAAAGTACTGTATTTTCTTTTTTTTTCTGTTTCCTAATTGTTTGTTTCTGAACAGTGTGCTGTGTATCTCTCTGCAGTTATTTTGCTATAAGAGGGGGTGGTGTTATCACTTCTTTGTTATCTGATATTTAAGAGCCTACAGGAATTTCTCTGTAATTTAAGTGTTAGCCAGAAAGTTTGAGAAATAATTTTATGCTCAACTCCTGACAGACTTGCTTGGCTACAAACATCTGCATTAGAAGCTGAAGCTACGTGAAACTTGCAGTAGTGAATTTTAGTCTTCTGTTAAGTACAAACTTGCAGTTTTAAAAGTACTGTATTTTCATTTTTTCTGTTTCCTAATTGTGTGTTTCTGAACAGTGTGCTGTGTGTCTCTCTGCAGTTAGTTCTCCACCCTCCCTCCCTGTTCCTGTGTTGGTATTAATGTTTGTGGGTCTGGAATTGCCTGCCCCTCCTATAAGTCTGTATTAGAAAACTCCTTCTGGGTCCATCTCATTTGCTCACTTAACCGAGTACAGTTAAATCATATTCTGAGTCTAGTGTTCACTCTGCTTAATACAGAGAGAAGATTTGAGAAGGCCAGTTCACTTAGGTTCTTCCTTCCTCTCTTCTTGCACTTAAAAAATTTAAATAGTAACTGTTATTCTTAGTCTTTCGGTTTAAGCACTTGGGCTTCATACAGGCTGTTTTACATTAAGAAGGTTTGTGGTCTGCACTGTAGTGGCAGGACAGGTAGCTTACATCCTTCTAAGCTGGGAATTGCTGATTGAAGGCCCAGTGTCTGCTATTCTAAAAGTGTATTAGTTTTGGCTTAAGCACTTGGGCTTCAGGCCAGTTATTCTACATTAAGGTTTGTGTTCTGCACTCTTGTGAGAGGAGAGGCTTTATTCTGCCCTTCTGAGCTGGGAATTTCTGGTTACAGGCTTATTGTGCCTGCTTATTTGAACTGCTTCTGGTCTATGCTACAGCAACAAGGCACACCAATTTCAGAAAGAAGCAGTTCAAATAAGCAGGATTATTGTGCCTGCTTATTTGAACTGCTTCTTTCTGAAATTGGTGCGCCTAGTTGCTGTAGCATAGACCAGACTCAGGCCTACTGAATCTAGCTTTGTTTGTATAACTTGAGCACTGATTCAGGCCATCTTTTTTTGGAGAAGGTTCCCGTGCACCCTAGTAAGCAGGGGTTTGCAGTTAGAACTTGTCTGATTTAAGACTGCTGGAACAGGGCTCAGTTTTGAGCTTTTTTCTGGTTAATTGGGTAACTTGTTTAAATCAGTTTGTTCATTTGTATTGTTTATATATATATATATATATATATATATATATATCACTTGCACTTTATCTGCTTTTATTGTATTTGTGTTTCTTCCTACTTTATTACTAGGGGCATTGACTTCAACTCTGATCTGCAATATATAACAATAAGCATCCTTTTCTGTGCTTTTAAAGTGCTTTTTGAGTGTATCTGCTTTATTTTCTGAAAAAAAAAAAAAATATATATATATATATATATATATATATATATACTTATTTTCTGCCTTTCTAAGCTAGTCCAGTTTTCAGGTTAGTGCTGAATTCAGGGCTATGTTATAAATCTCTGTGTTTGCCCACACCTTGCTTGGATAGAAGAAAGTTTCTCTGTTCACCTGTGAGAGACGGGAGCTTTGAGCAGCCTATCTGTCCCTGGAGGAGTGGTTTCAGCCCAGAAATTAGTAGTTTATTGACCATTTTCGGCTAATTCCTATCTCTTTCATTTCCCTGCTATAAATACCATATTTGCCCAGTTTTGCATGCCGGGCAGCACCGGTTAGCTAGGGTAAAACTATTACCAGCTTCACAAAGTCTCCTCTTCAATTTTTCCCTTGGAACTAGACAAACTTTCAACTTAAGCACTCAAGTCATTAATTTCTCAGCCCAGCACTTGCTCAAAACATATAGCAAGCACTTATAAACCTTAGCACTAGACCCTCCTGTACTGTACAGAAGGACAAGGCTCTCTATTCGACCTTACCAGGCATCCAGTAAAACAGTTCACTGTACCTATCCAGGCATGTCTAAAGGGTAGTTTCAGCTGTACTCTCAAGGCCAACTGGTGAATCTGGGCATTTTGAGGCAATGTTACAACTGCCTCATGTACACAGACAACCCCCTCCTCCTACCACCAAACACTAATACATGCGAGAGATGCAGTTATACAGCCAAACTAGAGGCTAAGCTCTCTCAACCACAGACTGGATCAGACAGTCAAGAGGAGAAGGGAAATACTTGCATCACACCACCAGTCTTACATAGACCCATTAAACCAGAACCGGCAAAAAACACATATAAATACATGAAAACAAACTCGGAGGCTCTAAATAAAAATCTGCCAAACCACAGAGACCTCCAAAGCAAACATCCAAGCAACCTCCACCCCCCAACACAAACGATGAAACACATACTTCACAAAACCAGTGTGCCATGCAATCACAGCCCTTATGGCAAAATAACATACCCAACATACTAGTAATAGGTGACTCTATAGTCAGGAACACTGACTTCCCACTCACTAGGTTGAATAAGGAGAAGGTTACTGTTAGCTGCTTGTTGGGTGCCAGAATCTGCCACATAACACAAGCACTCAGGTCACTCCAGAACAAGTACAAATATGACTCTGTCATTGTCCATGTTGGTGTGAATGACCTGAGTCATACCTCCCTCAACTACATGAAAAGAGACATGGAAGAGCTCTCTGATCACATAGCCCAGGCTGCTATGACCCTGACACTGAGTAGCATCCTGCCCTCACCAAGAATGATACCACGGTATAAAGAAAATTTCTCAATTTCAACAATTGGCTAAGTTTCTGGTGTCATTCAAATGGGGATCCAGTGTCTGCCCACCTAGGATGACATGCTTGACAAGCCACGCCGCTTCGCTAGAGACAGCTTGCACCTGTCACCCTTAGGCTTTTGAATACTGGCCAAGGCCATAGTGCCTTTTTTAGTCAAGGCTCAAAAGACAAACCCACCACCGTAAATAGCACAAGTAACAAAAAACTGAGGGTAATGCTACTCAATGCCAGAAGTCTAAACCTCAAAATACATGCACTCAAGGCACTCCTTAGAATGGAGAAAATCGATATATCTGCAGTAACAGAAAGCTGGTTTAAGGCTCCAGAGAGCAACCCAGCACTACCATGCTATAACTTATACCATACATTTCGGCCACAGAACCCAAACTGAAATACAAAAGTCGGGTGGCGTATCCATATTCATCAAGGATACCCACACCTCCAGGTTAGTGGCACAGCACGATGCTTAAGAGATCATCCACGTGCAACTAACAAGGGGCAAAACTGCAATTCAAATTGTAGCTTTCTACAGATCACCCACCATGTCCCAGGACCCCCATTCCACGTTTCTGGAAACATTGGGAAACATAAAGGTCCTACCAAACACCCTAATATTGGGTGATTTCAATTACTCAAACATTAACTGGGAGAACTACTAGATCCCTCACCCAACTTTTCCTAGAATTTATAAACTCAAACACCCTCGTTCAACTGGTCAACACTCCCACCAGAGGTGACAACATATTGAACCTGGTCATCATCAACATGGGTGACTGATGTTTCACACTGGAGGTCAACCCCTCACTGGTTAGATCTGACCATAAACAAATCACTTTGGATATCCATATTCTGCTCCCACCCCCGGACAAGAAAACCACTGTGAAAAACTTTTCAATAGCAAACTTCACTTTACTTAAGACCGAGGTGGAAAGTTTCAAAGCCCCCATGCTAAAGGATAACAATGTCCAAGCTGCAAAATCCTTTACTAATGCATTTTATGGGCAGCTACAAGAATGCATGTATTGTACCATCCCAAGCAAAACCAAGACACACTCCTCCAAGAAAAGGAAACCAGTATGGTGGACTCCTGCCATAAACAAGCTATACAACAGAAGAAGGAAACTAGTACAGAAAAGAGTAAAATCCCAAGAAGGGAAGACATCCCTGATCAGTATCAGCAAGAAACTACGATCCCTCATAAAATCATCCAAGGCTAGCTTTGAAAGAAAAATTGCCATGGACTCCAAAGATAACCACAAAGCATTCTTTAGCTATGTCAAGAATCTAAGTGGTAATGCTCAGATCTGCTCGGAGTTAGTGCAGAATGGCACAAAATACACTGAACCGACCGATATCGCCAACATCCTGGCAGACAGGTTCAGAGCAAACTTCACCCCCCTCTCACCCCCAAAAGTGCCAATAACCATACCAGAAGAATGTAGAGTCACTGGAATCACAGACACTCAGATTAAAACAGCCCTCTCCAAAGCCAAAAACACAGCATCAATGGGACCGGACGGTGTCCTAGGCTGCATCCTACATGAGCTCAAAGGCGAACTAACCCCTCACCTAAACACACTGTTCAAACTCAGCCTCTCCACAGGCTACATACCCATAGAGTGGTGTACAGCAATGGTTATTCTGCTCCACAAAGGTGGAGCCACAACAGACCCCGGGAACTATCACCCTATAAGCCTAACTAGCTTGGTCTGCAAGGCTATGGAGTGCATCATCATGGAACTCATTAACAGAGACATTGGGAACCTCCAAACACTGGACCCTACCCAGTTTAGCTTTGTTAAGGGCAGATCATGCCTCCTAAACCTGGTGTACTTCTTTGAGACAGTTACCAAGGCTATAGATGAGGGAAAGGTGGTACACACAGCCTACCTAGACCTTGCTAAGGCCTTCAACACCATTCCCCATTCTGATATTATAGACAAGCTCACCAGCCTGAACATAAACCCCTACATCACAATATGGGTTGCCAACTGGCTCATGGACAGAACCCACATGGTGAGAGTTGTGGGAGCTAGGTCCGACTCTAAACCAGTTACAAGTGGCATTCCCCAGGGCTCAGTCCTAGGACCCCTCCTATTCGGCATATACTTCTCAGCGGTACAGGCAAGCACAGGAGGACTATGGCTGACCAAGGTCACAGACGACTGCAAACTAGGGGCTATAATCGACTCTCCAGCTGACACAAACATCCTCCAAAAGAGTCTCACTGAGACGGATACCTGGTGTCAAAATCATAGCCTCAAGCTAAAGGCCAAAAAGTGCATAGTCATCCCCTTTGGAAAAAACAAAGTACCCACAAACTACCACATAGGTGGTAGTCCCCTAAATACTGAAGACGTAATAAGGGATCTGGGGACCCAAGTAGATAGTAATCTCACCTTTGATAATCACATTGCCAAAGTGATTAGAAAATCCTTCTGCGTGGCCCACCTAACCACAAAAGGGTTCGCATCCAGATCAAAAGAGGTCATTGTGCCCATCTACTCATCACTCATCAGACCCATCATAGAGTACAATGCCCCATTTGGGATGTACCTTACAAGACACCTGCAACAGCTGGAAAGACCACAGAAGTACCTCACCAAGAGGATCACTGGCCTCATACAAATGCCATATGCAGCTCGACTGAAGAAACTCCAGCTGTACTCAGTTGCATACCACCTACTCAGAGGTGATCTCTGCCTGACATCCAAGGCCATGTCCAACCCAGAATTGATGAACATGCTCCACCTAAAGAAAACCTTATCCCCTCGAGCCACACACTCTAGGGATCTAAACCTCACCACAATAGTAAAAAGGACGTGCTGGAGGGATAGATTCCTCTCCCAGAGACTTCCCATGCTTTGGAACAAGATCCTAACCTACATTAGGCAGAGCTCCTCACTAACATTCTTCAAAAGAAACCTTGACGAGTGGATGGGAAACAGAAAGTTTACCTCGGGGATCACTTCAGTGCCTCTGCTGGACAGAGTCACAGAGAACTAATCTAAGGGGGCGGCGAAAGCCAACACATTCTGGCTAGGCTTATAAATGCCTTCGGGCCAGATAGCCTAGTACCCGCCTATGAACCTATGAACCCATATGCTGAAATGCTCAAAATACATACCTTGTTTAAAGTAAATTATCTTTAATTTTGTGCATGTTTCAGTTTTAAGTGGATATCCTGTCACTTCCAGATTTAGTGGTCACCTCTTGCAGTGTCATTCAGCACAATATTTACAAAATCCTTCAATTCATCTTCAGTGACTTAAGTGACCTACTGTTTGCATAAGAAATATGCACAGCTAATTTTTCTAACAATTTTTATGAGTACTTTAGACTCATGACAATGAGATGCAGAATATTTTGAAGATTACTTGTTATACCACTATGCAGAATTATAAGCTCAGCAGAAACTGCTTTATAGCATTGTTCTTGTTTGAAGTATCTTTGAGGTTTAATTATAAGCCTGTCAGAAATTTGTTACCATAAAATGAGACTAATTGAATATTATAAGCAATATTTCAAACATGACACACAATGTAAATAGACCTTTTGGCACCCTTTGCTTTTAATTTAAACAACACTCTACTCCTTAAGGATTTAGTTTCTTAAAATTATCTGATAATAAAAGTCAGTGGCTTTCCAGAAATTAGTTATTTCCCCTAAGAAGTACTATTTAATCAACTCATGATGTTCCTAATGCACCACAAAATAGAGCACTTTTTGTAGTTTGTTTCATTATATCCCCTCTCTGCTTTGAATTTTGGAGTTACCAGGAGTAACACCAGTTAAGGTTGTTAAGTTCTGACTGCTTTTATAAACCTGATATACAACACTGCTTTTTATTTCAGAGAATGCGCACATATTTTTCTCCAGTTAGTGGAGTTAGAGTGAATGTATGATGCAGTAATTGTTAGCTTAAAAATGGGGGTTCATTTCAGGGAGTATATATTCATTCTTAGCAATTGCAAAATATGGGAGTAAAAATCAAAATACTACTTAGGACACTAAAGAATTATATAAAGATTAAGTCGACTTCCACCCTTAAAGTTCCCTGCAGTGAACATTTCATAGGATCATTTTTATTAAATATTTTCTGCTATTTAGCAGTAGCCTGTGGCTTCATCATATATTTAACAGCCTGTAGCATATAATGCAAATTACAATTCATCAAATAACTCTATCCATTAAAATCTCCCAGCTTTAAAATAAATTAAATCAACATGCATAATGTAAACCTAGATCTGGATGGGTAATTCAATCCTGTTCATCCCCTGGGACTCAGGCCAGCATGACTTAGACAACCCAGCATCTAAAAATTTCCCAGGCTACAGAACACCAGCACTCCCCACCCCCATTAATAATTTTGTGTAAGGGACTCTCTCCAGATCTTGCCTAGCCCATGCTAAGAAGGAACAGCAGGAAAACTGTATACAAAAAGATAACAATAACAACAAAGTATAGCCTTACAGGGCCCCATCTGAGCTAAGGCATAAGGTTGAGGAAGATAGAAGTATCAGTGCAGATTTTGCTTTCCTTACCTTTTGTATCTGAGCTGGGGAGTTTCATCTTCTTCAACCACTAAGACAGATGCCCATGCTTCTCCTCCTAGGTGGTTCCTCATGGCGAATGTCTGTGGCTACATCACTGTGGTCCAGTTTAGAGAGTCTTACCACATAAGTGCTCACAAAAATAATCTAAACATAAATGTTTGAATTGAGAAGTAACCACTGTTCTAGATGAGTGTGATCCAGTCTTAGAAGGTAAAGGGGTTATTGTGCATCTGGTATCAGAATTTTAAGCAACCTGTCAACTACTTTGAAGTTCAACAAGGCCAGTTTAGCAACTATGAACCCCAAACATTTTGTGGAAAGTGAGGCAAATGACTTGGAATCTATCTTTCCTGTCAGATTTAATTCTGCCAAAGTAAAAGCTGAGTATTCTGTGCACATCCATACAATGGAACAAATATTCTCCTTTGTTAGGATAATTCAGGAAGAAAATTGATGAATTAGGAGACTGGGTAAGATTAGAGTCAGTAACTATCTTGGCCATTAAATATTAATTTGTTCTGAAAGACATGCTAACCTTATGAATCATCAAGCAGTAGCCATAGGATCCATTGTCACACACAGTTCATCCCAAAGACTGCAGCCTTTTGGCTTCTCCAGTCCACAAAACTCATGTTGATAGTAATAATTAGCTCCCTCTAATGTCTGTGCAAGGACAAACAGATGACCCAATGTTACATGTCTATGTTAAAAGTCATATTTCTCCTCCTGAATCTGAGGTTTAGCTAACTGAAATAGTCTTTCAGGGATAATGGCATAGGCTTTCCCAGGGAGTCTGAGGATTGGGAACATCATCCTTCTATAACTGGAAGAAATTACCTGTCTCATGGTATGAAAAGGGGGATGACCACATCAGCTTACCAGTATAGAGGTACTGGCACTGCCTTCCATGAAACACTGAAAAGGTGCTTTAACCATCAGCACCCCAGCAATAACCAGTGCCTTAAGCACTCCCAGCTGGATTTCCATTCTTGCAGCCTTGACACAAAAAAATCCTTCTCAATTGCTTCAGTCATTAATTCCATGTTTGCTGCTTAGACTGTAATATCCCCACCTTCTCATAGAAAGGGGTCTCCTCCTTCTTCATGGGGATGACCTATTGGGAGCCTTTTATTATAATCAAACTGGGATGGGAGTCAGTCACGGGTAGGCATCATAAGTAAGAGGCTGTTCCCACCCTCACCCCACCTGTGTTGAATTAACCCTTACCTGGTAGCTGACATGCTCTGCCTTGCTACTCTTCCTTGCCTAGTTCATGCTCATGTCTGCACATGTGTACTTGCAGCTACAGTGCACTCACAGCTTTGTTGAAGCTGTGCATTAATCCAAGGTCTTTGATACATCATGTTATGTAGCTCTTTCAGTACAAGTGCCCAAATGTGCACAGCATGCCACCCCAAAAGATGGGCAAAAAGGTATGAAGCATTCATTTACAACATCTCTGGCTGGCTCTTCCAGCAGGACAAAAATGCTAACTGATCCATGGTCATTTGGATTGCAGTCAGGGCCTTATCCTCTACAGCACAGAACAGACATCCAGGCCTTCAGTTTGGTAGCATTCATAGCTACTATCTTCCTGACCTTTCAGTACTTTTTTTTTATGTTCGGGGGCCTCCAACTAGGACTGCTTATAAAGCCTCTGTTGTTGACTTCATAATGTCCCTCAGATGTGCTACTGATTGTGATGTCCGTGCCCTGGCCCAGCAATCAAGGAGCCTCCATCCTCACCAATAACACCAGAGAAGGCATCTCATATATGAAGAAAGGATAACAAATACACACAGTAAAGTGCAATTTCCCTTAAGAGAACACAGAGATCACAGTCAGTCCGGGGCTGGTCGCTCCCTTGTTCTCCAGGTTCCCAATAAGACTCCCCACTGGCACAGCTATAGGGTCCAGATCTCAGCCTAGTGGGCAAGCTAAAACCTCCAGCACCCTCTCTGTCCAACCAGTGCTTCATGTCCCTGCCCAAGTAGCTGACACACGCATGCACCCGCACTTTGAGATAAGTTTGTACAGCCACACAGACACTCCTGAGAAAGGCTGGCAGAGGTTCTCCAGCTGTGTCCCTTTTAACCAGACTATACAGTAGTACCACTTGCCACCACCAACTAATATTTATCAGCTACTCAAAGGCCCTTAAAAGGGTGTCCAATTATTACTGTGCAATATTATTATCCAACTTTTAAGTGTGACTAAACAGTCAAGGCTTATTTGAAGTGACTTGGTGAGTAATCACTGTTAATATGCAATGCACTCTAGAGCTTAAATTATCTCTACACAAGACAGCCACAGTTGAAAGGTTTGAAAATATTTAATAATAAATAAAAACACAAGACAATACTTCTGACTAAACAGTGCTAGTCAAAAGTTGAGAGATCACAGAGAAATACTTAAAATAAATCAGCAGTACAGTTCTGACAATACAGAAAAACACAGTCTAATCTTTCTAGTCTCTAGCTATTTCTAAAATAAAACACAAGTCTAAGATAACTGACATAAGAAAATAGGCAGAGTGCTGACGAGTTGGATGGTCAAGACAAAAATGCTTAATCCTCTCATGTTCTCTCTGTTTAAATTGAAATTGCAGTTCTGATTCAACTTACATCATTCTTCACACTTTCCTGGGGTTCCCAGGCTACACATTACATCATTCCTCACACTTCCCTGGATTCCCAGGCTAACAGAAACTGCATTTACATTCTTAACATCTCCTTTTGTTATCTTGCAGCTGGTCAGGAGACAGACCAATAAAAATACATGTGCATGTTTAAATCTAGCAATTTAGCTCTTGATTAAAACAATAGCAAGAATTTCATCATCTAGACTCTTTGGCACCACTGTCTACATGAAAGGGTCACCACATGTTTTACTTTCATCAGTAGAGTGCACTGTTATCACATTTTTCCCAGTTCCACATGTAACACTATTTCTTTACATTTAAGACAACAAGCCTGTAGTTTACACTCATATTTACAAATGACAGAATTATCTATAAAATTCTATCTGGCTAGGCTGGCAGCCTTCTCACTGATTATTGGCATGATGCCAGAAAAAGCACTGACCACATTTTGGCCACAGTTCCTTACTGTGACCTCAGCTGTTGAGGTTTTGATAAGGGTTCATTCATATTTCCCATTCCTGTTGTCTCTGGATATGAGGGAAAAGTTCTTGAGAAGACAAGTGTTTAGCATGTCTCATTGAGATATATTAGTTAGGCAATACCAGGATGTTATCACAATAGGAAGACAGTAAAGTATATAATCAGAAAGGACCTGAAAATTAAATTAGCAGTTAAGTCCCTCTAGTTACAGTTGAAAAACTGTGTACATATACATTTTGTCCACTGAATTAATATTACTGTGCATTAAATATTGCTTCTGAGTGACTACAGGTCAGGGGAGTTAAAATAAAGTGGGGTTTATGTCTGAGGCTGGCAAAGATAATTTTCAGACAGTTTTGTCTGTTTACAACTGTCTAGAAGCAAGATTATATTAAATAAAAAAGACAAAACAGGAGTGTGTGAACATGCAGTCCAAGCAACCAAAACAAATAAAACAAATGGACTCACATAGTGTCCCAAAAGTAGATAAAAATTTCCATCTGTTTGGGGTGAATAAAAAGGACCAAGAAAAATGCTTGCAGCTGAATCCAGAAGTAAAATATATTCAAATAATTAAATGCTTTCCTCCCAGTAATGCAACAGGACTTATTCAGAATTACCAGTAAATACATTATGATAAAAAGATTTTTATGAAGCCCAAGTGAAAATGTGAAGTGCTTAGGAATTAAGATACGTGGCAATTCATCCAGGAAAGCTAAGTGTAGAATGAAAGAAAAACATCTCTTTTGTGGTTATAGGCATGCCTAAATTCCATTAATGATGCTTCTACTGAAATATTAATGGGATAGGGACAACATTATTGTTTTGTTTAAATAAGCTGACTCATTTAGCAGTGTAGTAAATTTCAAATATTTCTAAAATATTTCTTGGTTTAGAACAAGCCTATAGAAATCCATTAGTCTGATGGTAAACACATACAGTGATTTTGCAAAAAACAGCAAGAAAAGAAGGAGCAGATTTAGAGGGCAAGGAAAGTAGTGGGGAAAGGACAATACATTCTGGTTAGCATAACTCAGCTTGCATGGTCCATAGAGGCAGAACTGAGCTGAGAAGAAAGGCAGATCAGCAGGAGGGTGCAGGGTACAAGGCGACCTGATGAACAACTTAGAGCTGGTGAAGATATGCTAATTGATGGTGTACCCATCAATCATCTGAATGAAACCCCTACCATGAAGTAAGTTTACAGTTTTTAAATGGGTGAAATCCTAGAAAAACTGGAAAAGCAAACAAGACGCTTGGTTTAGTAGATGAAAAAGAGAAAGGAGATATGCTTTTGTCACTCTTGCAAGACCTAATGGTTTGGGGTGAAACAGAACAACTTCTGTGTAAATTTAAGCCATTTCACCTTTATAACGGCTATATGAGAAGTGCAGTGTTATTTTTTTTTGAGAATTATCATTCCATCAAAACAGAAAATGTGGACTCGACATGGTAGATCAGGGAAAGCAATTACTCACAAATAGTGATATATTACAGTAGTCTAGACAGGTGAAGTTCAACACTGAATGCTCATCTAAACAGCTGATGTAGAGAAAAAGACAGCAAGAGTGCAGATGACACTCAAAGTAGAGATATCAGATGTCACTACTGAGTGTTGTCACATTAGGAAAACGAAAACTGAGTTTACTGCTTCTGTTACATTCACACATGCAGTCCCCCTCATACACACAGACACACACATACACACACACACACACACACACACACACACACACACACACACACACACACACACACATACATACACACACACACACACACACACACACACACACACACACACACACACACACACACACACTAGCACTACCTAACCACTAAATTCCCCAGTGTCTTCCTCCTTGCAAGAACATGAGCTATTGTATTCTTTACTGTAATTGGCCAGGAGTGGCTTTGCTATGTTGGACAGCCAATGTGATTTAAGCATTTGTGTAGGAGTGAATATGGCTAATTAGCATATGCCTATCCCCCCAGAATGCCTTATTAGCATACAGTGTCACTATGGAAATAGCTCAATGTGGTGCTGCATGCCTTCATGTTGCAGCAGCATGCTAGGGCTTTCTCTGAATCAGAAATGGTTGTTGTGAGGTATACAACTCATGTACACCTCATAGGAACCTTTCTGAACTGGGCCTATGATTTCTCTCAAGTTTTTATTATAATGGTTATTCAGAAGTTTTACAAAGACTCATACAATTTTTTGACTTGCTATGAATAGCATAGCATTTAAGTGCATTCAGAAAGTGCCAGGTTTCAGAAGCAGATAAGGTTGGAGATCCAAGATGGCTGCTACCCTATGAGCACTGTATCCACTAAGTTCCTACAGGGAAAAACAAAAATAACTAAATATCTAGGTACAGAGACAAATTATTCAACTCAAAATATGACCATCAGATAGAGAAACATCACCTCAAACTAGTACTGGATATGTAAACACCACAACACTATCTCAGAAAGTAAGATTAATCTGGATCTAAGCACGCACATGTGGCTGACTGATATTACAAGGCCTATTGTACTAAACTATTGAATCCAACTGTGACTCCCATGCACTGGCCCAGTAATCAAAGAGCCTCAGTCCTCACCACTGCCACCAGTAAGGGACGTGCATATTGTGAGGATAACAAGTACACACACAGTAAAGTAGAATTTCCCTTAAAAGCACACAGAGATCACAGTCAGTCTGGAGCTGGTTTCTCCCTTTCTCTCCAGACCACCAATAGAACTCCCACTGGCACAGCTATAGGGTTCAGATTTCAGCCAAGTGGTCAAACCAAAACCTCCAGTACCCTCTCTGTCGAACCAGTGCTTCATGTCCCTGCCCAAGTAGCTGATACACACACCCACACACACACACACACACACACACACACACACACACACACACACACACACGCACACTTTGAGATTTGATTTATATACAAACACACAGACACTCCTGGGAAAGGCTGGCACAGGTTCACTAGCTATGCCCCCTTCTGCCCAGACTATAAGGTATTACCGATTGCCACCAACCACTACTATCAGCTATCAAAAATGTCCGTACCAAAGGGTGTCCAATTCTACTCTGCAATGTTATTATCCAATTGGTAAGTGTGACTGAGACTTGAAGGCTATTTAGGACTGGCTTCTACAGTATCACCAAATACATGCAAGTACCCTAAGAGCTTTAATTTCACTACACAAACAGCCACAGTTAAAATGTTTAAATATATTTAATAATAAATAATAAAAACACAAGACAATACTTATTAACTCAACACAGTGACAAAAGACAGTTTAGAAATCACAGGAAATACTTTAAAACAACATTGTAGGACAGTCTCACATAAATACAGAAAACATCTAGACCAATCTATTTTCTTATCTATCTCTAAGACAGATACTAAGATCTAAGTCTTACTTACTGAGCAAGCAAGTGCTGGTGTGATGATGTGTTCAGGTTCAAAAACAAATATAAAATGCATCTTTTTTCTCTTTGAGATAATTCTTAAATTGATAATTCACATTACTGCTAAATCATTTTAGATTATATCATTCTTTTCACCTCTGCTTAAGTTCCCAGGCTAACAGAACTTAAAATTTAATATTTCTTTGTGATCTGCAGCTGCCAGGAAGTCACAGAGCAATAAAATACACTTTACATGTGAAACCTAGTAATTATCTCTGTCTTAAGACAATAGAAAGAAACTTCTAGCCTAGACATCCTGTCTCTTAGCGTGAGATAACACACAGTCATAAAACTCTTTACTTATCAGCTTATTTTCTTAGAGTTTGCAAGTTAACACTGTATGTCCCAATTTCTAGCATAAAACATACATTACATAGGCATAGAGTTTATACACATCCCTGCTTTCTTCCAGCAGGGTGCACTCTGGTTACAATCCTGAAGCTCAGCACATGGCACAATTTTCTTACATTTGTAAAACAAGCCTGTGGATCATATTAATATTTACAATGACAGAATTATTTACAAAATTCTATCTAGCTGGGCTAGCAGCCTCTCAGTTTATCACAGCAACAAAGGAGAATGACAAATATCATCAGAAAAATAAAGCTAAGTGCACTGAAAATAAAAAGACAAGAAAAAATGTCTAAGGAACCTGATACCATGGATGCACAAGTTACCAAAACCACATTTTCTGCACTTGCTTCACTTGAGAAAGATACAGCAACAGAAAGACCTAGAGCTGAGAATCTACTAGAAACAAGTAAAACTACCACTAAAGCTAAACAAGAGCAATCTACGACATGACATGAGCTGAAACCAACCCTGCAACCAATTCAAATGGTCACTCAAAATTCTCAGATAAATTGGAAACATTTGGGAGCTCTACTGCCCAGATAGCAAATAGGATGGAAACAACGGAGGCCACGGTATTAGAAAATTAAATTAAAATTGACCAACTTCAAAAAGGCTCTGATAAAAACACAGAATGCGTTCAAGACTAGAGGTAGCAACATCCTTAACCTGGTCATTACTAACATGGGTGACCATTGCTCTACACCATTAGTCAACTCCTCCCTGGTTAAATCTGACCACAAACTAATCACCTTGGAAATCCACATCCCACCCACCCACCCTGCAAAGGTAACCACCATGAAAAACTTCTCCAAAGCTAACTTTGGGCTCCTAAAACAGAGGTGGCTAACTTCATGGCACCCATGCAAATGGAGAATAGTTGCATGACCGCTGAATCATACACCAATGCACTGTACAGACACGTACACAAATGCATGGATATCACCATACAAAACAGAACCAAGACGCTCTCCTGCAAAAAAAGGAAGCCAATCTGGTGGTCCTCTGCCATAAAAAAACTCTACAACAGAAGGAGGAAACTGTTGCAGAATAAGGTGAAGTCCCAAGACAGGAAATATTCCCTTAGCCTCAACAAAATGTTGAGATCCCTCATCAAATCCTCTAAAGCTAGCTATGAAAACTAAATTGTAGCAGACAGTAAAGACAGCCACAAGTCCTTCTATAGTTATGTAAAGAATCTTCATGGCAATAACCAGATTTGCTCTGAGCTACTGCACAATGGTATCTCCTATACTGAGCCAACAGATATTGCCAATATACTGGCCGACAGATTCAGTGCCAACTTTAACCCACCCTCCTCCATCAAAGGACCAATCACAATACCAGTAGATTGCCAGGCACCCAGTATTACTGCTGCACAGGTTAAAACAGCACTGTTCAAGGTCAAGAATGTAGCTTCTATGGGACCTGATAATATCCCTGGCTGTGTTCTACATGAACTATAGAGTGAACTAGCACTGCACATGTGTGCCCTGTTCAATCACAGCCTCACCTCAGGCTTTGTCCCTACCAAATGGTTCACTGCTACATTCATCTCACAGTGTGAAAGTAGCTGACTTCAAGTCAGACTGCTGACCAGTCAAGAGTGGAGTCCCACAGGGTTTGGTCCTGGGTCCTCTCCTGTTTGGTATCTACTTCTCTGAAGTTCAAGCCAACATGAAGGGACTCTGGCTGACAAAGTCTGCAGACAATTGCAAGTTGGGAGCTATTATTAACTCCCCAAATGATGCTGACATCCTACAGAATGGCCTTACTGAGACCAACAGCTGGTGTCAGAACCATGGCCTTAAGCTCAATGTCAAAAAATGTGACATCATCCCCTTTGGGAAAAACCCAATTCCTGTGAATTACCACATCAATGGTAGTCCACTGAACACAGAAGGCATTATATGAGATCTGGGAACAAAGGTTGACAGGAACCTTTCTTTTGACTACCACATTGCCACTGTGGTCAGAAAGTCCTTCTATGTGGCACATATTATTACTAAGGGTTTTGCATCCAGGAAGAAAAAAATCATTGTCTCCCTCTACTCTTCCGTCATTAGGCCAGTCATTGAGTATAATGCTCCATTTGGCATGTACCTCACTAGACACCTGCAACAACTGGAGATGCCTCAAAAGTACCTCACAAAGAGGATCCTAGGCCTTAAACACTTGTCTTATATAGAGAGACTCAAAAAACTCCAACTATTCTCTGTCTCATATCACCTACTTAGAGGGGATCTCTGCTTGACTTACTAAGCCATGTCTGACCCAGCTCTGTTAGAAATGCTACATCTAAAGAAATCCCAATCTCTCCACACCACATGCTCCAGAGACCTCAACCTCATTACCACAATCAACAGAACAAGCTGGAGGGGCAGGTTCATAACCCAGAGACTGCCCATGCTATGGAATAGACTTCCCATACATGATAAACAGAGCACCTCACTGGCCCTCTTCAAGAGCAATCTTTATGAGTGGATGGGAAAGAGAAAATTCACCCCGGGGATCACTCCAGTAGCTCTATTCGACACAGGCACTGGGAACTAAGGTCGGGTGGCACAATGCCAGGGTAATCCTATGGGCTAGGCTTGTAAAGGCTCCAGGGCCATTAGGCTAGTACACACCTATGAACCCATAGGAACTCCAACAAAAATTATAGATCTAGAAGCAAGATCTAGATGAAATAATATAATCATCAGAGGTATTCCAGAAAGCACTGATCAATCAAAACTAAAGCAACATGTACAGGAAATCCTAGAAATACTGCTAGAGAGCATGCACCTAGCAAACCAGATTAAAATTGAAAGAGCTCATAGAGCACTCAGACCTGCACCCAATATGGAAACAACCAATACGAGTTCATATTAAACTATGGAACTAACAAGATGTATCTACAATTTTATCAGATGCAAAGAAAAAAGACATATAATGTGGAATGGCAATAAAATAAGCTTTATATAAGACCTCCCTTTACAAATAAAACAGGAAAGACAGGAGTTATCATTTTTTTGTACTGATTCAAAACAACATAAAATTCCAGATGAAGTATCTCAATGTGCTTGTTTTTCAGCATAATGGAGCCAAATACTCAGCCTCTACAGTAAAAGAAGCCAAAAGAGCATTTATGAATGCTTTTAATGAAGTGCGCACAAACAAAGGCAAAAGCAGCAATAAACTATAAAATCCTACTTCAATAGCTGCCCAATCATTTCCGGTTAGTATTTTGACTGTTTTTAACTCATTCTTACCTAATTTTGGCATTAAATCCTTTCCGGACATTTTTTTAGTCAAAATTGTGGCCCTGTTGTAGCCAGAAGTGCAAACCACACTCCCATGAGGGCCGCCTGACCTCTCAACTCTGTAAACACATGAGATTTGAAGAAACAATCACTTTTCCACCTAGTCTAATGTTGGTAACAGAAGATTTGCATCTATGTTGTTGGAAAAAGCACAAATAAATAAAATAATAAGGACTAGAGACCTTAGAAAGCTTCTTACTAAAGAAACATCTCCAAATAACAAGGAAATTAAACTAAGACTTTTACTTGATGCCACTAAGCTGCACAATGATGAAAACAACTGCAAGATTCAAAAGAAGATCCCAAAAGTAAAGCTGAGACACTAGAAGAAACTGAATTGCATACAGGGATTTTATAAGGACTCTAAACTGATAACAGACTATAATTAACTTAACAAATGCAATAATTATTCCACAATTTGCAAAGTGTGTGTATGTTTTTTTTTTCTTTTCTTTGAAATGGTTACTGCATTTACTATCAGAAGCCTAAAGGAGACTCTTAAGCAAGAATGTATTACTTTAATTGTCTGAGAAAGTGAGTACTACATAGCACGCATTCATATTGATGCATTACATAACTTAGAAAATAAAACTTCAAGAAATATTATACATTAAACACACTAGTTTTCTTGACGAAATTCTCCATCTATTAACAGGATGAAAGATGCTATAGACTAAAGGTCATGATTTACTGTATAACTATTGCAGAAAGGTGTACTGTTTACCAGAAAGTCCACTGGGCTATTGACCGGGAAAGTCCACTGGGCTATTGACCCATTTTCAGTGGAGGCCCGGGGTGAAAAGCTCCATGGTAATACATTCAAAAATATAGAACATTAAGACATTAAAAATTTGCACATTATATACCATTGTGGTAGTACATTCAACATAGAACATTTAAAATGAACATATTTATAATTCCTTATTCAGAAAAAAAATTCTTAGTAGGTTTAGAAGCAAGAAAGAGAGTAAAGTCAAGCAGTAATGGGCAGAAGTATGTAATGAGGTAAAATGTGAGTGTCACTTAGGATAGTTTAGCATGAGGTAGGGAGAAGGAGAGTAAAGTCAGGCAGTAAAGGGCCGAAGAATATAATGAGGTAAATTGTGAGTGTCACTTAGGATAGTTTAGCATGAGGTAGGGAGAAGGAGAGTAAAGTCAGGCAGTAAAGGGCCGAAGAATATAATGAGGTAAATTGTGTGTCACTTAGGATAGTTTAGCATGAGGTAGGGAGAAGGAGAGTAAAGTCAGGCAGTAAAGGGCCGAAGAATATAATGAGGTAAATTGTGAGTGTCACTTAGGATAGTTTAGCATGAGGTAGGGAGAAGGAGAGTAAAGTCAGGCAGTAAAGGGCCGAAGAATATAATGAGGTAAATTGTGTGTCACTTAGGATAGTTTAGCATGAAGTAGGGAGGCTATGGGGATCTGATTGTTGTGCAGTGACAGGATAAATTTTTGGTAATGTAGCTTGAGTGATGATTTAGAGTTTTGAAGATTCCATTAGAGTTATATGGGAGGCTAATGTGTTCCAAAGTTTGGCTATATTACAGGAGTACAGACTTTGTCCAGTTCTTTTGTTTGGTTTTGTAACCTTTATTAGTTCTTTCTGAGATGATCTAAGTGACCGAGCAGGAGTGTAAGCTTGCAGGACTGAGTGGAGTGGTGGGCAGAGATGGGGTGTGAAAATTAGTTTATGTGCTAATGTTAGCTGAGTATAAGAAAGATGGCTGGAGAATTCAAGGTAGTTGAGTTCTGCAATTGCTTCACAGTGGTGTGTGCGGTTAGGTTTTCCTGAGGCAAATTTAGCTATTTTATAATAGCAGGATTGCAGTTTATTCTTAAGGGATGAAAGTAGGTTTGTAAAGATAGCATTTCCATATAGAAGGGAAGGGGGGAGTAGGGTACTTGTTAGTTTTGCTTTAGATTGCTTGTTGAGGTATAATTTGTGCCTGTATAGTTTGCCTAATTTAAAGAGTACTTTTTTTATTATGTTATGAATATGTGCCTCAAAAGTAAGTTTGTCATCTATTGTCATACCTAGTAGTTTAGCAGTTTTAGCTAGATCTATTTCAGTTCCATCTTTAGAAAAAAATCTTAAAGTTTATGCTTGGTGGTTTTGAGGTGAATAGGAGTAGTTTTGTTTTTCTGGTGTTTAGCAACAGTTGAGAATTATTTATCCAGGCTTCTATAGAAGTAAAAGCTTTTTGGGTTATTTTGAGAAGGTCAGAGAAATCGTCGGCAGAAGGTGTAATTGTTGAATTATCAGCGTATTGGATCAAGTTTCCTATTTGAGAGACATTGTGAAGGTCATTGATAAAAAATATTGAAAAGTAGTGGCCCTAGAATGGAGCCCTGAGGGAATCCTATGGTGCTTTTTTGATAGGTAGACTGCACATTTTGCCATTTTACTGATTGCTCTCTGTTATTGAGGTAGAAGGCAAACCATTTGACAGAATTGGGGGAACATCCTAGTTTTGATATTTGGTGTAGTAGTTTGTTATGTGATACTGTGTCGAAAGCCTTTGACAGATCTAGTAAGATTTATTTATTTATTATTTAACTTATATAATTATTTATTATTTACCGTATATAATGCTAAATATGCATAGCACCTAATACAATTATATATCGCACTAATATTTTTAAGGATACACTGTGATTTGACAGTCTCCACTTATACTGGCTCTTAGCATAAATTACTACTATACTTACAGGATTAGTAAAGAATTCAAGTGTAAATATATATACGTCTGTGACCTTATTTTCTTGTTAAGGTACTTCTGAAATGATTCCTTAAATTTTGTTTATGCAACACACAGACTATTGACAGTTTAAATGATTTGTTTAGAGTGTTTTAAACAATAGAAATGCATACATTAGTCTGAGCCTTATAGCAATAAATGGACTATAGTCTGCTAGATTTGTCTCAGAAAGGGATAGGATCCCTTTATGATACCACATACCAACCTATCCTACAACAAAATATATATGCTGTAGATATACAGCTTTAAATAACTATGGCAATACCCTATCTACACTACTTTGTAGTTCAATGTCAACTAACAGCTACTCCATTTTTTCTAGATCTCTTACCTATTATGATCATATTTATAACCCTGGTTGAGTTGTGAGATAGCTTGACAGTACTACAGGAATGGACATGCATCTGGACTCTTATCAATATGAGTTAAACAGAGACTTTATACTGGTTTATCTATACCACATTCAGACAAAAAAATAATCATAATGACAAATATACAGTCTGCTCTCAATGTCACAAAACTTGGTCTAGACTGGATTTTTTCCTGATATCAAATACTGTCCTGAATTTTGATATAGCACATAATACAGATACAAGATTCTTCTCAGATCATTCCAAAATTACACTCACTATTAACTAGTTTGGAGAGACAGACGACAACACCATTCACTTTAACTGGACCTTAAATCTCAATCTGTTAACTAAAGAGGAAATAATTCCGGAAGTAGAAACTATACTTAAAGACTTTCTTACACAATCAGACTCCTCCCAAATGCCCTTTGATATCCAATGGGCCTCGAGGAATAATGAACAGTAAAGCATCGTACTGTAAGAAAAAACATGCAGCTAAACAGACATCACTCAAAAACAAAATTACTAAACTTGAAAATAAATTACAAACAAATTATGGCCAAGAAATAGAAGAATAATTATCTCTACATTAGAAAGAATTATACCTTTTAAATGCCAATAATCTCTCTTTTCAATAAATAAAAACAATAGCCAGTTATGCTGAATGGGCACAAATGCCATCCAAATTCCTAGCCAACCTAATAAATCAAAGAAAACCTTTACAAATTATTCCAGAACTTATATACAAAGATAAAAAATATAGCTCCAACCAGGACAAGGTCCAACTATTTGAGGAATTGTACTCGTATGCATACACAGAATAATTCAATATAATAAATCAAGAAATGGAAATATTCTTGAAACAACTAAATTTTCCAACATTCTCACAAGATCAGACAGAACACCTTTCATCACCCATCACACGCCAAGAAGTAATTACAGCCATCAAAAATCTCAATTTGAATAAATCCACAGGATCAGACGGATTCACAGTGGAATTTTATAAAGCTTTTATTCCAACAACTCCTAAAATATTACTAAATCTTTTTAACTAGCTTATAATTAATAATATTAATGATCAGCATCTAAATGCATCAAAAACAATATTTTTTCTTAAAGACAAAGCTGACCCTAATAACCCAGGAAAGCTACAGACCCATATCTCTAATCAATGTGGACATAAAGATATTTGCCTCCATCTTAGCCAACAGATTAAAAACTATGATAACTAGCATCATTTTACCCTATCAGTCTGGTTTTATTCAACAAAGACAAACCTATGACCACACCATAACATTGGATGCTATGGATTACCTTGTCTAATCAGAAAAACTCCCCAATCTTTGTTTTGGTAATAGATGCATCTAAGGCTTTCAACAGAATCAATTAACAATTCTTATTGTCAATACTACCATACTTCAACATCCCCCCAGAATTTATAACACTCATTAAGTATTATACTCCAAAGCACATACTACACTACAGGTTAATAAAAGATTATCTTCTAGAATAGATACTAAAAATGGAACTAGACAAGGATGCCCCATCACCATAACTCTTCAATTTGTATATTGAGCCACTAATTCTACTGATTACACAAAAAAACCTATCAACAAATACCAAATTTATATAATACAATGATTCCTTTTGCAGCCTTCGCAGATGACCTGATCCTATATTTTACAATACCAAGCTGTGATATCGAGAAAATCTTAACCTCTATAAGTGACTACTCAAAATGTCATAATTATAAAATAAACCCAGAAAAAAATCACTAATATTTCCTACCAAACTATCATACAAGCTAGCACTATACCCACTGCCCACAGAAATTAAATTTAAGCACACTATGAAAAACTGCGGAATTACTTTTCATCAAGACTCATTGGTGTACCAAAGCAATGTAACAAACCTATGGTCGACAATACAAGATGACCTCCATGGATGGGGAAAAACTTAATTTATATGTTATAGCCAGGGTTGCCACTATCAAAATGAACATCCTACCCAGAAAATTGTACCTATTCAATGCTACTGACATACCAATACAAACTAATTTCTCCCATAAACTCTTTCCAAGTTTGTATGGTATCCTAAATTAGTCAGAGTCGCATATAAATAAATGATTCTCCCTAAAGAAAAATGAGGCTTAGCACTCCCAGACTTTAAACTATACTATGACATAATAAGAGTCAACAGGGTCCTGGCAATATCCGAACATAATCCAAGCAAAAAAATATGGTCTCCTACTTGGATAACTATATATTATAACTATGTTAAATCATTGAACATAAATTCAAAGGCTCTCCCATTCTTGGACAAAAATAGTTTAAAGAGCATGAAGTTACATAAAACAATTGGGAGACAAAATTAAGGCACCGCAAACACTTAACTCACTGAATTTATATAATGCCTTTATTATAACGCAACCTCTACATATGAATACTGACCTTAAGATTAATGATACAATGTTAAACCATACCCCTTTCTAAGGTAGATGATGGTGTTAGACCTTTATTCTTATAGGAATCAATCCCTCACAGAGCTGAGAACAACTTTGAACTTCCTAAACAATACCTAGTTATGCTAAGACAAATCAGAGATATGTGTACCAGTATACTAAATAATCCTGTAATCACACAGAGAGACATAAGTTTAGTCAAAACACACTGGTCTCTACTAACACTGATAAAGAAAATGACATCCTGCTAGTGCAAACTAATAATGTCAATATGGTACCAAGAAAAGATACTTTTCTCACAATACTGGCATGCAATAGATCCACTCATTTCTAATGACCAAATGACTCAATCTATTCAAATGACAAATAAATATATTCCCTTCAGAAAACTGAGCTACACACAGTTCATGACAGTAAATAATGCGTACCTTACCCCGACACTAATAAACAAATTTAAACCTGCTTCATCCCCTTTATGTCCACATTTTGATAGCTAGCCTGCTAACCTACTTCATATATTCTGGAGCTGTAAATGCTCATACAAACTCTGATGTTCACTCAAAGTCAGATTAAGCAAAATAGGATATGAGAAATCTACATTATCCTGGACATTTGCCCTATTACATGTTCCCTCTGTGAAGCTAATGAAACAACAAGAAAGAATATTAATTACACTATTCACACTTCTAAAATATCATATTACACTGAACTGGAAAGATAGAACTCAGATGTCTTGGAATGGATTCAGACAATTAGCTATTAGATACACAAGAGCACACAGATTTTTAATGCATACTCAAAAACGAAACAAACATTTTGTTGAATTTTGGGACTCACTAATGGATCATATACTGAGATAATACCCATTGACTCTTACCAGTGTCTAATTATTAAATAATAAAATTATATTTTTCTCTCTATACTCTGTCCTTCTAATCTCTCCCCTTCTATAATTTACTTATAATCAATAGAATTTTGGGCTACTTGTTATAGTCCAGCCTAATTTTAGTCTTCCCCAATAGGAATCATTACATACCAAGTACACTTACAATGTCATCATATTGGTTGTGTTTTACTGGCAAGCAGTATATATGTATATAGTTTATTGAATGATTTAATATTTTTCTCAACTTTTTGCTAATCATATGTGATAACACCATCCTGTCACTTTATTACATTACTTAACACTGTTATCTAACTATTTTTGTTTTCCTGTCTGATATGTTTGTTCTTTGTATTGAACTCAATGGAAATGTCATTTAAGAAAAGTCAATAAAGAGATTGTTAAAAACAAAAAAAGAAGTAGAGGAGGCAACTACATAACAGGCTCATTTTTAAATGGAAATCCTACTCCATTTTATGAAGTATTCTAGTAAATGAAACACAGTCAATGTAGTCCTGTATTGTACTCTTCAGTTTTCCTTGCCCAGTTTCCCTCCATTGTGGCTGGATGTAGTTCACATTTCATATGCTCTAGGAGCTTTTCCAATCACTGCAGCCCATATCACAATGGTAGATTACGTAGCAGTTAACAACCATGATGGAAAATGGGCAGTGATATGGTTAGGACACGCAGAAAATATGCAGGTTGAATCTACATCTGTTCCAGCATGTATAGACAGGACAGGTCACTATATATGTGGCCATTTTTGCATGAGCTGATTTGACTTGTAGGTCATCTTGCAGCTGGCTAGATGTTAAGTACGTAATAGAATTTCAGTAATATTATCATTATATCGAGGCTTGACCTGAATGATGTTCCTGCTGATACTTTTTGTGGATTGATGCAAAACACACACAAACACCTGTGGTACTCATGACATTGATACATGTGCATGACTGGAGCACTGACATAAAATAATTAACTATTGATTTTTGCTATAACAATAATGTAATTACTAAAGGACATGTGTGTGACTGGAGCACTGACATAAAATAACTAACTATAAATTTTTGCCATAACAATAATGCTAATTACTAAAGTAATTTCAACATACATTTGACATATGCAAATTACACAAGATTTCTGATTAGTAAACTATTTTTACATTTATCCTTTTCTGAAACTTAAAATAATCTTCACCAGACTTTATATTTTGTGTCAAATCATTTTTAATTGTCAAAAGTGAGAAAATAAATACAAACAAAACCTTTTCACATTGAAATGCAGTATCTGTGCACTTGTACACCTCTGACTACACAAGAGAAATCATAATTCTTAGCACACTGCAGTCACAGGCCAGACTCTGTACCTGCTGAATTTTGAACAGGATAACATCATGGAATGCAAACTGGTACAGAATATTAAAGTGCTCAGCAAACTATCATGATATAAAGACCACACGTGTTCTGAAAATAACTTTTATCACTGCATTCATTGCAATTAACATAGTCTCAGATGTTTAGCTTCTAGCAGTTATAAAAACAGAACAATCTCAATGTTCTCATAAGTCTAGAAAGGATAACGCATTTTCATGAGCAGACCCTGTGAATCATTTATGGCTACATACAACTGACCAGGACAATTCACTTTCTAATATTTATGGTAGCACGAGGAATGCAAAACACTGAATTATAGTAGGCCAAACATTGCTCTTTAACAATTTGCAACTGTTTAAGAGACATTAAGTCCATGATCTATGTTCACAAATTGCTATATTTTCCCTATTAAAATAAATAGCTTCAGTGCTTTAATCATATTTTTTCAGTTTAATTAAAATTTCTGAGTCACTAACTTTCATTTATTCTGATGTTCGATATACTAAACAATGTAAGAAGCTCAGAATGCCTCCAGTGAAGAACTATTCACCTGTTTCATGTTCTGGTACTAATAAACATATTCAAACTGAATAATGTATATAAAAACTGCAAATTTCTTTTTATAACATACAAAATGACTTCAGTTCTATTTACTTAACAGGTGTACGTCCTCCAAATAAGATGTCATTCTCAACATGGTAGCACTATGTTTGCAGTTCACAAGACCCCCAAATAAGACTTAGACTGCACACAAAAGTGCAGTAATTCCATGTGTGGTTAAGAAGTGCTTCTCTAGAGTCTGAATATTGCAAAGATTACATTTACTCCATCTTTGTCATGTGATAACATACTAAATCAAAGAATTACCATGTACACTATTATGCACATTTTCAGTAGAAAAAGTCCATGGATATTCTGCACAGAAATATTCAAACATGTGACACAGATAAACATCCCATGCAAAAAAATCATTTTTTGTATCAAGGCTAGGTATAGGTATGTACCACAGCATACAAAAATACACCGCACAAGCAGCCTTCCATCACAGGCATTCATAAAACTTCTTTTTATTTATAAATATCTGAGGTTCTGCTTATCCATTATATACATAATGTGCTGAACCTCCAAGCATTGAAGCCTACTGTATTGGCAGATCTTTAATGAAAATCAGGCTAGCTCAATTAAAAGATTTTTTTTTCATCAGAGAACAGGGCATCATTCTGGACTATACTGATGACTGGAGCATCCATCCTCTCACCACTGCAGCCTGTCCCTGCTTGGATAGGTCTGGTCTTTGTCAAAAAAAAAGAGCGATCTGATAGCATCCAAGAGACACATCTTTATTATGGTCTTGTGAGGATTAAATATTAAACTGCTGTATTGTTTTGAAGCATGTAGGGCAGACAGTGTGACTAGACTATTTATATGTACTAACCTAATACAAAAATGTAGATAATTTCCTCCTCGGCCTGGAGAATGTTTGCAGAAGGTCTGCATGCAGAAATGAATGAGTTTTCAAGTTATATGTCAGGTCAGTCTACATTTGTCTGTTCCACAGCCATCAAAACCATTTATAGTTTGTGAAAGTCTTTGTCTATTAGGCGACTGCCCTGTCACTTGAATCCCTGGAATGTCCAGTCAAATATCTTGATTATTCAATAAATTGTTAAATGGATTAGTGGCACCATTATTATTACAGTCCTCTGTTTTTTATGATGTCATAAAGATTACTTTTTGTAGTCCATTCACATCTCCTCCCACAAACTACAGTGGATACTCTTCACACTGACCATGTTCCAGGCTAAGAGGTGGAGACATCTCTCCACATACCTTTGTGTACAGTCTTTTAATATTTGAATAATCACATATAGTCATAGCCTGCAAATGATCTCCATGTTCAATTTTGCCTCTACTGATAGTCAGTAATGACATTTTCTAAAGCATTAAATCTTCTAATTGTATTTCCTTCCAAATAATGTGAAAATATAATTAATGGTGAATGTTGGGTTATACGGCTTATTTTAGCAAGGACCACTGAGAAAGATAGTAATTTGATAGCAGGGACCCCGCTCAAACTCAGACAGGGTTTTGGTATAATCAGAAATAAGCATATGTTACAGTGACATAAAATATAGAATTACTGCTTGGACATATAGATTTAATCCATATAAACATGCATTAGCCAGCAGTGCATAATATAATGTATACCAAGATACGGGTTCTAGTAGAAAAGAAAAATTATATTAACTAATGCAATCTGTGTTTTTCTACAAAGTTATAAAAAATGCTTTTCCCTGAAGGTTTTGCAAAAAATAATATGCACTAGTCTAGAAGTTGGAATGTTGAGTCTCTATACATAAATAACCCTACACCCACTAATACCTATAATCATTGTCTGTTTAGATGTCAGTAAATGTTAAACACCAATCACTTATAGAAAGTGTGGCACCTGAAAAGAAATTATGTGTAGACTTCATTTTAGACTGACTTCTATAGATTAGGTGCATGACGTACTACTACTAAAGATTTAGCTGGTCAGTAATAGAGTTAAGAGCAGCTGCCACAGTTTGTGAGAATCAGCCATCCTTAATTAAAATAAAAACTCAATATAAACAAAATTTTTTTAACTATTTTTTTTCTCATGTATGCCCACTGACCATCTGATCAGTGCTGTGGCAGTCCACTCATTCCCCATCATCAAAGACAGTCACACGGCCATTATGCACACAACCACACATCTGTTAACCTGTGCTGCTCCCTGAACTGGGACCCTTGAACTCAAAGGAAAATTAACAAAATGTCTTTTAAAATAAGCAACTTGCTATAGTTAGATCACCATATATTTAGTGCTTCAGTGCTGTGAATGCAAATGCATATTAATGAATGCAAGTACTGCACTCACACCATCATCACCTACTGATCACGTCCCACATCTCTCTGTGACAGTTATAGCTCAAGTTATACATCAGTCATGAGGGTTTTTTTTTTCTTTTTTTTTGTGGCTAACTCAGTGAATTGAGTATCTGCAAAATTGAGGGCCTGTGATGTTTTCTCTGTGAGCAAGTATATTCCTGTACATGACAACTTTAGACTACTGCATGGACATGTCTTGAGGAGCCAAGTGCATGCATGCAGCCCATATACTGCATGTTTTGCATTAGTTGCCAGCAGTATAGGAGGCCAGACTCACCCCCCCCCCCCCCAGGATAGGTGAGCCAGTGTTGACAACTAATTCCAATCCTCCCTTGTCTATTCTATAAGTGATAAGGTTGCTAGCTGATCCGGAATCATCTGGGTCACCATCAGGGCATTATCCCTTTGTGGCAATGAGCCAACTAAACACTAAACTGTTTTTTTCCTAAATTATATATTCAAATACATTACATATTTTGAGTTAAATATATCTGTTTTACAGTGGCTTCCTCTATTAAAGCACACTCTATAGTACAGGTGGAAGGATTAATGATAGTCCTTTCACAGAGAATAGGATCAAGAACATATTCTTACAGTTTGCTGTGAAGGAGGCAATGGGGTCTTACCAGTTTAGACACAGAACACTACACATTAAGTGATGACCTGTTGTCACCACTGACTACTATTATCTTTTAGCAATTAATAGGGGGAGGAATAAATACTAACTTAAGTGTAAATGGCAGATAAGATTTCCCTTTCACAAAAATAATCTGAACGTTTTCTAATAAGTTTTCATTGGTAGGTATATTGATAGAATTGGCTCTAGAATAAGCAGTTGTTGAAAACACAATGAAAGGTAGACTACAGAGTACTGCAACTGCCATATATTTTTATTTATTTATCCTTTCTTGACCCAGTTAGTCCCACTAGACTAGTGGACTCTTTTCAGGGAAGACTCAAGGTGATATTTATACTATTATGCACTCAAGGCATGTCACACTCAGTACAACTTATACATTTCTCTAATACATTAATAAACACGGAGGGTCAATGTGGGAGATGGTTAAGATGTAGATCTCTAAATTGTGACAGAAAGCCTAAGTCTATTGGAAATTGACAGGACTTTGAAAAAATGATTGACACAAGTAATCTGTTTTAAAACTAGATCCTCAAGTTGTTATTAGCAAATATTATATGTGTAATATTCAACTACCAGGTCATATTCTAACAACAAATTTTCAAATAGTTTTCAGCATTAGTCCGCCTTCCCACCTCATACAGTAAGCCTGGCCTTGTTAGTTATTAAAATCCAACACCATAAAATGGACAGCAAACCATCACTTCTTCATTTTCCTCAGCCAAGGGTCAAATAAGATATAAATGCACAGCCAAAAACTGGAGGACAGCATATTAAGCCAAAATTAATGTATATCTGGCCTCAGACATCCTAACCCTATGCACAGTTCTACATAATAATGAAACAGTGTAAACTTCACATGGCCAGTGACCTGCGCCTTTCCCTAGTAGAGTCAGGGTGCAAATTTTACATTCAGAATATTTCTCTTTACATAACAAAATAAATGCCAATGTTAACAGCTACATAATATACGCCAATGAGGAAATCACACACTTTACCATAGGCCTGCAAAAATCTGCCCTTATCTTAGGAAGCCATATCCAGTGTGTAATGTCTAAGTAAGGCATGGATTCTGCATCAACTGTAGTCTTTTATGATGCTTATAAAACAAATGTTTCATTGTCAGTGTAGGCAGTCCCTGACAGGAAGCATAAGAAAAAGAACATGCAGAGATTTTACTGTTTTGAGCCTTGACACAGTGTAAAACCACACAACAGAAGAAAGACACATGACAGTTAACTGAAAAGTCTGCCAAAAAGAACATTTTTTAACAGTCTAACCTATGCAGCTTGCAGACATAGTTTGACCTCAATAGTGCTTTAATGCATAATTTTCTGAACCATAATAAGTAAAATCATTATATACATAGTCAATGTGTGCAATAATAACATAAACATACAATCTAAGCAGTTAAAATGTGGAATGTGCCTCTTTCTCAGAGAATGAAGATGAATCTGACAGAGAAAAAACTGTATGTAAGCATTCCCTGACAATTCTTTTTCTACAAGATGGTATTTTAGTGTATTTAATACTCCAAAATATTGTCAGATGACAAAAGTGACCATTTCAATATTAAGGGCACTAATTTTACTTGGCAATGTTTTTTTCTTTAATTTTTGATCTTCCATGCCAAGACTATCAAAACCATCCTCACCACGATGACCTATTTAGTCCTACCACTCTCTGCCCAAAGTCACAATGCCAGCTGGGGAGAGAAATGCACTAGGTCAGGCCATCATCCCTGGTTTATTTGGACTTTTTATTTAAGTCCCTACCCTTAGCCTTGCCCATCACCCAGCACTGAATACTGTCAGTAGTGATTTATATACAGAGAGGAACTTCAGTGCATCTTTTAATAAGTCTGCCAGGGCTATAGCATATGGTTTATACCACAGCTTATAGTCATACCAGGATATCCCTTTCTCTCTTTGGGAGGGGTTAGCATGCAAAATGTTTCTTATTCTAACCAGCCAGCCAAATCCTAAAGGACTAGATCCTTTAATCAAACAGGGGTTCCTGTGTCAAACTTAGGGTTCCATCACATTGAAAATTTTGAAGTATTAAGTATTCAGTAACACAAGAACACTATGCATTATCCCTAACACAAGACTACAATAGTATATTTATCAATCAGTGATGCAAATAAGAGGCCATCTAAGTTTTCGTTATGTGCAATGTTGCATAATACCTGTTTAGAAAACTGAAAGTAACTTATTTGTTTCCTGAGACTATATAACACAGTGCAGAGACCTAAAACTGAGAAGAAAGTGTTCTGTGAAGCTGGAGACTACTGGATTAGGAATTCTGATAACTTCAGTAGTAGAAGAGACATATATTGGAAGGGGTCCCCTATACATGGTCAAGACCATATGATCAACATTCGAAATGTCGACCATGCGGAACCGGTATCTCCGTACAGTGTGGAATTAAAATATTTCCATCTTCCACACTGTAGTGCGATCTCAGAGTTGGTATATTTAAGTTACAGGGAGTGTGGGGGTGGAGCCCCCCATGGGGGTGCAGGGGGAGCAGTGCCCCCCTGGTAGCAGTGTGAAGGTAAGTTGTTGTTGAAGTTTTTTTTTTATTTCATTGTCAACATTTCAAATGTTGACCATATGGTCTTGGCCATATGGTCTTCGACATTATGAAATGTCGACCATGTATAGTAGACCCATTGGAAGGCCTGGTAGAGTGTGAAAGGAAACATCATCAAAGTTTCTATCTTTTGTTTGAAATAAATAGAGATTAGTGATCCTAATGAAGAACATTGCTTGAAAAGTTGTAGAATAGAATGCTAACTAATGACATGATAGTTCTCAAATAAAATTACTGTGGTAGCTAAGGATATCTTCTAAATCTTTACTTAATTTTTTAAGTAATGCACAATAAGCAATTGCTGGAAATCATCTGATAAGCAGCATTACATTTTTTTCCATACAATTTCACATTGTCGTTGTAACTGTCATTTTCATACACTGCTGTACTGTAAATTCATAAAACATCTACAGCAGAAAACATGGCTATGATAAGTTATTTTCCCTTTTACACCAGATAAGTAGTCCTCTTACAAAATTCTAACATACAGGGTTCCTGGACTCTTACTTCCATTGTTTTACTTTACTTCAACTTTAAGTTTTAGAAAACATTTATTTTCCCATTTAATGTATCATTTATGTATATAAATTAAAAGCATACGTGTAAATTTTCATTTGATTGAAATGTCCATCATGATGAACAATATGATTTTGCTGAACCCTAAAAAATGCAGGCGCTATTAGATTTTATATTGAAATAATAAACGTGGTATCTGGCACTGCAGTTGAGTGATGACTATTGACTTACTGATCACCCCAGAACCAAGCATCATAATGCAGTTGCTGTTGTACCTTTTACAGAAACTAGCTACTACTGAAAAAGTCTGATTTTTGTCATAGGACTACCATGCAACTTTAACTGGCTATCTCAGCAGCAAGCAGTTGGTAGCTCAGGCCAAAATCCAGAAAGTAAAATTTTCACCAATGCACAAAGAAAGACACACTGGTAAACTTCCTGTCATATGTTCTGTGCTGGAATTTAGTGTTGCATATGAAAACAAGGATTCAATTCTTTTTTGTCAGTTTGTGCATTTCACATCATGTGACTACTAGATGCGAGGAAATGTGGCTACTTTATTATACTTAAAATTAGTTATGATATTTTAAGCCAACATGTTAGAGTTTAGTCCATGGAATGTTATGCAGTAAGCCTTTGCAGTGCAAGACTACACTCGTCATTCACTGCTATGCTTGCTAGTTGAGGATTGGTTTGTCACTGAAGAGCTCCAGTATTTTAAATAGCTCTACACATGACAAACAAATACCTTCACATGCTATAACACTGAATTTGTTGCATATCATAAGGGAAGAGCAAAGCTTATAACTTGAGGGTGTGGTGGGCAAAGACCACCATGAATAACCCAGCTAATTAGAAACTTGATGCCCTCAGTTAAGATAATGTCCCATAAAAATATGTTAGCTGAAAAACATGTGCTCTCCCATTAGAAGTATATTCCAGCATTACACAAAACTGCAGATACATTCTACATCTTTATTATCCATTAGTAAATCATAATTATGTCACTTAGTATAAACACAGTTTATGGTAGAGTCAGGCAATGGCTGTGACTGAAGTGCTGCAATAGGTGTGACCACAGAAGATGTTCAGGTTAAAGAAATTAATCACTTACTTCCTTTACAGAGTGTATACCAGAAAAGCAGAGCAAAGGATATGCAACAATTCACTCTCTAAACAGAAAACCACAGACAGTATACTGCATTCATTCAGATATAGCAACATCCTAATTATCTCATATGGAGAATTATGGGTGTAAGACAGCTGATGAAGGATACTATTAAAAGACAATTCAATGAGTTGTAGAAAGGGGATGCCAGATGGTTCAAGCAAGATGGCTGCTTAATTCCAAAGTTCTGACAGGGCCTGTGATAAAAGTTAAAATTAACAAAAAAAAGTTTCCCAGCAGATAAAGCACTGGATAATTGAAAAAAAGTCATCAAGAAGAGTAAACAAAACCATAGGAAGGAACAGATGAAGGCCCTTTACACCAAAAGAGGAACAAAAGCTAGTGAATGTGGCAGAGGATGAAAAGGGGGCACAGCAGCATGTAATGGAGAAACTACAAGAAAAGCTCTATGACCTATTCCTCTATGAGGAAGACAAAGTTGCATTGACGGCTGTTGGACAATAATGGAAAAATAAGAGAGCTATAGACACTTGTTAAAAAAAAAAAAAAAAAAAAGAAGAAGACGAGGAAAAAGCCAGATGACCTGGAAAACAGTTCCAGAAAATGTAATTTACAATTCATTGGAATATAGGATTGGATATTACAACTAGAGCAAAAAATCTGTGAATAAATTGCTACAGGAAAGATATGAGTTACCAGGGATCACACATAGCATTATAGAGTGCATTTGCAGGGTAGGAAGAGGATTTCCAGACAGTGAAAGATCACAAAGACATGTACTTGCACTGAAACCAAAAATTTATCAAATTAATGATTAGTACCACCAATATCTAAGGAATTTTGTTTCAAAGAAACTTGGTTAACCAATTTTGTCTACATAGACTTCATTTGTTTTTGCTTCTCAATTTACTGTTGAGGGGTGCGAGATCTTAATGAGCCAACTACAGCTCTGCCTAAAACTGGTAATGGATGAAGGTCAGAAGGAATTCAGAAAAAAAAGCAGGAGGGCAGAAGAGAAATGGCAGACATTAGTAGAGTTCATGTGCAGGGAAGAAAAGACTGGGGTAGGAAAAATGAGGATTGCACTTTTTGACCTACAAAAAGCTTTTAACATAGTAAGATGGAGTTTCTTAAGGAAGTGCTGAATAGTTGGGTACAGGCCGTATACGTACTCTAGACCACAGATACAGACTGCAATTAACAGATGGGGGGGGTCGGGGATAGTGAAGATGTGCATTGGAATGAGACAGGTGTGCTAACTATCACCATCACTTTTGACAGAGGGGCTAACGATTTGGTCAGAGGGCAAAATGGATGAGCTGAGGATAATGCAGGGGATAAACTGCAAATTCCTGATGTATGCAGCTGACTTTATGTTGTTGGCAAAGGATATAGAATCATCCTAGCAGTAAAAGGCCCAGTTTCTGAGACCTGTCAGACATCCTCAGGCCTACACTACAATCATAAAAAGACCCTATTAGTCAGGGGAGCGGGAGGAAAGGGAAGTAGTGGGGAAGGGAGATAATAAAGACAGACTTCACTAAATACTTAGAGCAGTATGTGGGGTCCACCATAAAATGCTAAGGAACATTCAATTCTAGCAAATGGACATAAAACTGCAATACCTGCAGAAAGAGAGTGAAGACTGGATAGAAATGGGAAAAGGTAAGAGGTAAATGAGAAATACAAAGGACAGACTGAATGATGGGGATGGGGAGTCCCACATTTACCCGTACATACTCTGGTGTATAATACAATGTACTGAACAGAAGCAGGAAAAAGAGACAACAGAATGAAAAGAAAATGTTTAGAGCAAAACTGAGACAGCAATGATGGAGTGAGGTAATATAATGTAAATAGAAGGCGAAAATCACGAGTTATGGAAAAATAGTTGAGGTAGAACACTAGGAAGAAATCGGGAGGAAAAAGTGGAAAGGATGTGTGATAAAAGACTAAGCAGATGTACTGAGGGATGAAGAAGGAAGCAGAACAGCATACGGAAGTTTTACAGGAGCAACACTATGATATAAGAAAAGCAGGTTGGTGGAACTACTTCTACCTGGAGGAGGAATGGAAAAAGGTGAAGAGAGGAAACACAAAGTGGAGAGAGAAAATGAGGGGAATATGAAGAGAAGGCCATCATGAAAGAAATGTGGAAAAAAAGACAACCCAGTCAGACATAAAATGATATATACAGATCTGAAGTGAAGAGATGGCAAGGGTTGGAGAATTAACGAAAAGCCAGGAAAGAGAAAATAGATGAAAAATTAGTCCAGAGAAATGGAAAACAGTAATGCTCATAAACCAGCACATGCAGAGTGTACACGGGATAGGAGACCTGACAATAAGGGTGTTACACAGATGGTATCTAACCCCTCAATGAATGATGAAGAAGAAAGAAAAAAATAATTACTGCTAGAAATGTGGAGATACAGAGGCAGGATTGATGCATATGGTTTTGGGATACCAGTGGGCATAGGATGTACAGAGAAATGAATCAGGAGTATGGAAGGTTATATTTCACAAAGCTGGAAAAAACTCATGCAAGTTTTCTATATAGGACACACAGCAGCAGTGTGGGGTACATGCAGTGGGAAGAGAATAAGCCAAAGCTGCAGAGGTTCATGGCTACCGAAGTTAAAATCATTACCTGAAAGATTAAGAAAAAGGACAGAAGGCATTGCAGCAAGACCTGCGAAAAGATATTTGCTGTTGTTAACCAGGAAAGTCCAGTGGGCTTGTGTGAACCCATTTTCAGTGGAGGCCCGGAGAGAAAAACTCCAAAAACAATGTACATAATAAAGAGTTTGTTTAGAAAGTTAATAACAGCATTTGATAATATACAAGACTAACAACATAAGAGTCAGAAGCAACATTGTAACATAGACAATGTATTGCTATATTTTATGGAAGACTTGGATGCTTAGCAAGGTATTCAATAGATCAGACAGATAATGATAATCTGCATTTACACCATGTGAGGCAGGGTGAGGCACACTGTGCTGTGATTAAGGATGAGTGCACAATAGGGAGAGTGAAGAAGAGTGTGGATATCTGAGAGATGAGTCAGGTTAGTAATCAGGTGACTGAGGAATTGGGATGGTGCAAGGGCATAGCCAATGAGAGGAGAGATGTTGGTAAAGAGATTTTTTGAATGATGGGGCATTATTTATAGACCAGAGAGAAGGTGGAAGGGCATTTCAGAGTTTAGCTACAGTGAAAGAGTAAAGGTAGTGGCCTGCAGGGAGTTTTGGTCTCTTAACTTGGATAAGTGATTGATTTTCAGATGTTAGAGGTCAGTTTGGTTGATAAAGACTCAGAAGTGAAGCAAGGGCTGGGCATTTGGGGGAATTATAGATAAATCTGTGTGCTGCAGATAGTTGTATGTATGTGAGGTATTGTGGGAGGTCTAGCCAGTTCAGGGATTGTAATGAATGACAGAGATGGGAAAAATGTTTTGCCCTGGTCACAAATTTAGCAATTTTGTTATAGCAGCTCTGCATTTTATTTTTTAATGACGATTGGATGTTTGCCAGAATGGGGGCAGCATAGAGGAGAGAAGGTAGGAGAAAAGTTTGGGTAAGTGTTTTTCTAGTAGCGTAGTTTAAAAAGTGTTTATGTCGGTAGAGGGTACCAAGTTTTTGGTGTGTTTTTTTGATGGTGTTGTGGATGTGTTGTTCAAAGGTTAGGTTGTCATCTAAGGTTACGCCAAGTAACTTGGTATACGAAATTACCTCTAAGGAAGTCTTGTTGGAGGAGAAAATGATGAATTCAGATTTATTAATAGTGGTACTTTTTTTGGGTGTAAAGAGCAAGAGTTTGGTTTTATTTGGGTTGAGGGTGAGGTGATTACTTGTTTCGGTAATGGATAGATAAAAATAGATAGATACAAGCAGTAATGGATAGATAAAAATATATAGATACAAGCAGAAAACAGCAAAAACTAACAAGGAAAGAAGGGGATGAATAATGAATGGAAGAGGTGTTGCAATATTGTTGCATGTACACTAACAACGGAGGATATGACAAATAAGGGAAAACTGTACAAATGAACTGCTGGGATGGCAATATTTAAGTTTAACAGCAGAAAGTGGAGGTGGCTAACCTCAGATGGGAAGAAAGGTACATCATACAAGTTGATTGTAGGAGAATTAATTTTTAATTGATGGAAACAATTTAAAAGCATATGGAACAAGTGCAAAAAACACAACATTGCACTGACACAAAGTAGCTGAATTCAGCTTGGTTGTCATAATGAATGAAAAGACAGTTCATAAAATGCTTACCTCAAATGTGCATAAGTCAGTGACTGTCAGTTACAACTAGGGTCAGGGATGGTCAGCTGTAAGGTGTAAATTTTGGTTACCTACAGGTAGGGTTAAGTTTCAGGACAGTAGGTACTTCGTCCTGAATGGTAAAGGTGGTATGTTACAGCATATGCAATTCAATTTTTGTTCTAACAACTAATGTGCTTTCATCAAAATTGTCTTCAAATTTGTAATTTGCCTTCAGTTTTAGTGCTTTCAAATATGCTGCATTTGATGAAATGGCTGCTGATCAACTTTTTCACCCAGGATTACAGGTGTTTTCTTACATACTTATATGTAACTGCATGTATATAGATACAAAAACACACACACACACACACACACACACACACGCACACGCGCACACACGCATACACACACACACATACACACACATACACTCTTTCTCTCACACTCTTTAATCCATAATGCTATAAACAGAAACAAATGATAGGCATTTTAGTGCAACCAGTAGCTCCTGAAAAACAAGTCAAACATAATTTACAATGGCCATAGGTTTCAATGATAATGCTCCACAGGCCCTTTACCTTTGTAATTTGTTAAGCACATGAACATACAATATTGATCACCTTTGAAAAAATAACTATGACTGCGGGTATCTTGCACTAATTTAATATGTATGGTGCAAATGCTTTATCATTGAGGTATGTTTTAAATCTTTAAGTTTTAATGCTCATCTGTATAATCTTGTCCATTGAATTGTGTTTATTTCAGTTCATGTAATATCTGAGAGCACTGTGGTTGGTTAACATTTTTCCTCCTTAACCAAATACTAATCAACGGGTGTCTTAACATATGTGTTACTCCTAACGTATTACTTCAAAATTTTCCTTGATATTTTCAGTTGTTTTTGTTTTTGTATTTACTTGTTTGTTGGTTTGGTATTCTGAAGTTTAAATTCATTGGAAAACATCTTCTTTCTTCATTCTTCCAATACATTTTCAATTAAAGTGGACAGATTATTAATACTGACAAGACATCACTGGTACTGTAGGTAAATGCAAAAAGCATTTCCATTGTTCATCTCAAAATGTGATATTTTTGTCTGTTTCTTCAGTTATTGAAACATTCGAAGAAATTCATGGTTGTCAGTTTTTTCATACTGAAAATCAGGATCTGTTTGAAATGGATCTTGTTTCAGAACCAGTGAACTTCTTGGGTTCTTCAGAATGGCTTCTTCTTCTTCTTCGTCTTCTTTTTTCCATCTGTCTTTATATGCTCTTTTAAAGAAACCACACTGCAAAATATTCGGAAACAGAAAAGATGGTTAGGTATCAAGTCTGTTTGAATTATTAGTTACTTTAATTACAATTTAGCTTTTCTGACATTGACAATTAATTAATTAAGAGAAGACTTTTAGCTTTGTTGTATGTTTGCTGATGTTTGCCCTGTGTCTGCGGACTATCAAGTCCACCTGTCTTTTAATAATCACACTTGTCCATTCTGCTTACAGGGTGAGAGCTGGCCATGGAAGGGGAAGGCATCACCCACACAAATATAAGGGAATTTCTTATTTCTGTTGGTCCCCATGCCACCTTTTGGCAGCTGTTGTACACACTTGTGGAGCTGAGGTCCTTTCTGTCACTTCAAGTGTGTGTGCACTGTTTTATGTTCACAAAACACAGCCTAACTCTTGAGGAAGGCACAGCAGAGACGTGCGCACATCCATTGCACATAAGCTGCAATCTGTGCACAAAACAGAACACCCCTCCCCCAGGGCAATAGAGCCATGTGCACATTCATTGCCCATGAGCTGCAATCTGTGGACAAAACAGAACAGCCCACACCTCTAGGGCAACAGAGCCATGTACATATCCCCAGCGATGTACTGCTGTCTGTGCACAACACTGAACATCCCCCTACCCCAGGACAAGCAAGATGGCTTTGTCTTCTCACTTCCATTCTACCGTACTAACCCTTCCAGAAGCCTGATTGCTACTTGATCCCTAGTCATCTGGGCTACAGTAAAAGTTTTGTCCCTCTGCAAATTCAACTGTAGCCAAGACTTTGATGTTTCCTTCCATTTAAAATGACAGTATTACTTAATGTGGGCACTGTAATATCTTCTGAAGCATTCACAGGTGCGAAATGTAAAAATACAGAGGAATGCAATTTATTGGTCAAATATAGGGGTTTTACTCCAACAAAATAAATCAACAATAGTGAGTCAGTTGTTAATTTGCATACAGTGGAGTACACTCATCTTTATGTTTTTCTGTCTCATCCTTCATTTCACTTTGTGACACATATAATGAAGGTACTGCAATTCTCATGAATGGGTTTATACATCCATGCAGAAAATTCAGAATAGTAACTGCATCTGTCAGCAGACCAAGAACTAAAAAAACACACTAAATCACAAGTTGTTGCAGCTGATTTTTAGAAATCAAGCCTACCTTCCAAAGAATATATGTAATTAGCAGAAACAGGAAGATACCAATGACGCAACTGCCGATAGTAATCAATTTTGCTTTAACTCCACTTATCCTTTGAAGCTTGTGACCTTCTAGAATAACCTGTTGACATAAGACAAATATCAGTTTACTACTGTTAAGAAGCTAACTTGCATGCAGACTAGTACTTTCAGTGACTACACAGCTAGATGGGCAGAAAAGGCAGATTGACTGGCCATTTCTCTTTTCTTAAATAAGACAACAAACAATGTCAGTGTATTATACAGAAGGCACATAACAATACTATGAATTATCAAATGGTCAACCATTACGCATTAGCAAATATGTGAGTAACCGCTATCAGTGGCGACTGGTGACTTCAAATCAAAGGGGGGCTGCAGGAGACAGCTGAATGGGTGGGGACAATGGGAAGGGGTGTGACCAACTAGAAAGGGGCGGAGGTATGGTCAAAACCACAACAACTGGAACTTTAATTAAATATGTTGCCCTGGGTGCCAAACCACACACACACACACACACACACACACACACACACACACATGCACGCACGCACGCGCGCGCGCACACACACACACACACATGTATGTATATGTATATATATATATATATATATATATATATATATATATATATACTATACTATACTATTTAAAATGATAACAGTTCAGCGAGGTTCAGACCAGTGCCAATTTTATGGTTAGTGTTGAACTTGAGCACTGGGCTGTGGTGACCATCGGTGTTGCAAGTGATTCCAATTTCTGGCATGCTATTTACCATTATGATTCTGGTAAACATGAGCAGACTGATAAAGGATGAATTATATAGAAACACATTTCCACACCATACACAAATGCACTCACACACACTGTAGGCTGGCTTTTGTCAGTGGTGTTAATAATCTGTTTAATTACAATGCAGTTTCATCATTACCTTATGTAACTCAGCCTGCAGTCTACTTTGTTTTGAACTGCATTGTTATAAATACTTTATGGAATATTTCCAACTAGAATGCATAGGTGGCATGAAACACAGATCTCATATGTCACTTGCATGTCTGCCTTTGCATGGAACAGAACTCTGAACTACTAGTTTACTTAGTTTATTAACTGGGGAAGTGGTCTGATCTCAAGCAAACCCATTTCAGGCACTGACTGTGAAAGTGGTCTAATCCCAAGTGGATCTATTTCATGCACAGACTGGAGGATGCATTTTCATGCTGCATGGAAATAAACAGATACATTCCTATAAGATACACACACACACACACACACACACACACACACACACACACACACACACACACACACACACACACAATACCTGAATTAGAAACTCCCAGGAGTGGATAATGAATCATTGTACTCCACAGCAAAAATGACTGCTTCTTGACCTGATAATAGACAATGATTTGTTGGTGCCGGAATGTGTCATGCCAGTTCCTGTTTCGTAGTGCTGGAATTGTGTCAGGCACTCGTTTAGCATGGACAGACTGAAAACCTTGCAATCCAATCCCCTTCGGTTGTAACCGCATAGACTTTTGGGGCTTCTGTAGACTTTGTCTACAATGATTTGTTGGTGCTGGAATGTGTCATGCCAGTTCCTGTTTCATAGTGCTGGAATTGCATCAGGCACTCGTTTAGCATGGACAGACTGAAGACCTTGCAATCCAATCCCCTTCGGTTGTAACTGCATAGACTTTTGGGACTTCTGTAGACTGCTGCCTTCTTCCTGCGTCTGGACTGGTTAAACAGCAGTCCGGATTCAAGTTACTAAGGATGCATGCGTGAGTTTTGGGATTTCTTTACAGCTGGGGGGCTGCAGTCCTGCAGTCCAATATCATGAGCTGTCACTGACACCTATATTAATTTTAAATGTATTTTAGAAAATTAATGAAGCCCTTGGGACTAAGTCCAGATTACACACTTATAATCCATGCTAGGGCACTTACAGTGTCTCAGCTTGTTTAGTTGCTATGTGTAAATGTATGGTTCTACCTGACTTCGTCGACAGCGAAGAGACCCCCATCGCGAAAAGAGCCAGAAGATCGAAAAGCTTAAGAAGACGAATCGCGAGTGTGTGGCAGAAGAACATCGACAAAGACCGACCACCGACGACATGACAAAACACCAACGCCGATGCCATGGGGGGGGGGGAAAAGTGTGTGTGAGTACGCAGTGACGGGGTGCGAGGCAGGTGGTGTGCAAGTGTGGAGTGTGGACGGGGGGTGGGGATAGGGGGGTGGGTTTAATAGGGTGAGTTAGGGGGGGGGTTAGCGGTGGGGGGGGGTTAAGTAGGGTTAGGGTTAGGAGCTAGGGTTAGTGTTAGGAGTTAGGGTTTAGGGAGTTAGGTAGGGAGGTGTTTAAGGGGAGTTAGGGTTAGGGTTAGGGCGGAGGGTTAAGTGAGTAGTTAGGGTTAGGGGGTGGGGTAGGTAAGTGTGGTGGCGGCTTGTAAGTGGGGTGGTTGTGTTGTAAGGTGTGTGTGTGTGTTTGTGGGGATGTTTTGTTTTTTGTTTGTGTTTGTGGTGGTGTGCAGTGTATGGGGTTTTGTTTTTTGTGTGTGTGTTGTGTCGTTGGTTATTTATTTGTGTGGTTTGTGGGATGGGGTTATATGTGGTTATGCAAGTGATGTGTGTTTAGTTGTGTGTGGACTGTCGAATATGTGTGTTTAGACCAAATGTATACAGTAGGGCATAAAATGGTTCTACTTTCAAATCTTGAAATACTGAAATACCAAATTTCAGAAAAGGTCAAGAATGCTGTTGTTCGAAACTTTAAAATAATGACTTTGAGAATGTCAAATGTATAGTAGTTGTGGTGTGGTGCTTTGTGATTTGTATGCTGTCGATGTAGATATGGTGGCCAATGTGTAGTTATATATGGAAGATTCAGGTGGGTGTTTAGTGCGTAAGGGTTTGGGAGAGAAATATTTTATGTTTTAATTTGTTGGGAAGTTTGAGGAGTAGGTTGGGGTAGGTAGGTGACAGTGTATGTTTGTTAGTTTTGCAAGTGGTGATTTTTGCAGATGAGTAATGTATATGTTTCTCACAGGTATGGTTTTGAAAGTGTACAATGGAAGTGTAGGGTGGATAACGGTAGGTTTGTTGTTTTTTTCGTGGTAGTGCAACCTCAGAGTTGATCTATATAATTAGCGGGGGTATGGGGGGCACATGGGGGCTTAAACTGCTTAAACACAGATTACTAGGGTTTTGCTGGTGTGTTTGTTGTTGTGGTGTGTAATGGTGTAGGGAGGAAGGTCATGTTTGAATTTATACTTGTATGGTGGAGGGGGAACGTCACATACTGAAAATTCGGTATTATGAACTTTCAGTATAGTGACTTTCCATTTTCTAAACTTTCATTGTAGTGGATTTTCATGATTATGGTCTCGAGATACTGAAATTCTGTATTTCAGTATTTCGAGACTTAGATCTCATAAAACATAATACATAACTTCCTGTGGAGCACAAGATAAGCTTTGCAGTAAAAGAAGGTTAATGTTCTTTCTTCTATTCTATAGTCTATATGAGCTGGTGTTTTAGCATACAGTGTATTATTAATAGTATTCTATATTATTATGCATGTTTTCAATCACCCCATAAAAAGTCTCTGATATAAACATGCAAATTATCCATAAGAAGTATTAAAATGTAAATATTTATTATTTATTTATTTGTGTGAAACGGGCTGGTGAGCTGACTCAGTGGAGCCACAATTCAGCCAAGGGCTGGGCTAAATTAACTTACAAGATCTTCATTTAGAGGCTTTACCATCTACTTCAGCTTAGACTGTGGACTTTCCTATCACTTCTAATGTCTTTCTTTATCTTCTGCTTGCAAATCTAGTAGACATCTAGAGTTTCCGTGACAGTAGAAGTTCTCTATCAGCTGATTTCTTAACTAGCTGATTTAAATCATATCAATTTAATGGTAAAGCATGTGCAATTATCTTTGTGCATTTCAAAACTCTTTTAACTTGTCATAGCTCTATTTATAGACTGCTCCTTTCTCTAAGACTTTTCTTAGTAGTGCAGTTATCTCAGACATATTAAGAATAACGTTTACTTGCTACTTTGTCATTTTGAGGAACTTTTTTAATGCTTGTTTCTTTTCTAGTCTTGGCATTCTCAAAAGCTCACATTTTTTTTTCTTGATCAGCTTTCAAATCCTACAACATTATAATATGATCCATGTTTTGCAGACATGCCTCTCTGATTTTTATATTTACTCTCACTCTTAATTCATTTGAAATTAAGCTGTCTTAATCTCTTCATAAGTTTATCAGTCTTTTGTCATGTTCTTTGCATCTGATATAAAATTAGTATGTCATTAATTGTACAAGACTTGTCAAGCCTTTAATTGCTTGTGCAACAGATCTTGGAAACACCTTCCAGAAATCCAAGAAATCTGTACCACCTTCCAAATGGCACTTAAAATGCACACCATTTGGAATTTATTTAATCTAGCCTTTCCTCACAGAAACATTGTTTTGCACCTAATACTGAAAAGGAATTTGCATCTGGAATTCTTGAGATCAATTTTTAACTGAGAGCAGTAGGTGATGCTTAGGTTACAAACTCACATTGTATCTTTCTTTATAACAGTAAAAATGCTGGTCATCCATTCTGCTGGCTGTAAGTACGTTGTATGACAACTATGCTATCCAATCTCTTCACTTCCTATTCTGAGTTATCTCTGAGGGCTTCATACATTTATCAAGCAGCATAAATTACAGCCACTGCATCAGGTTTTATTTGCATGTGATAGACTCATAGTATGCTTTTCATGACTGTAAATAAGTCAGCATAGCCACATGATATGTTAAACATCTCTTTTATTGTATGAATGATTCTCTAAACATGTTGTCTTTGTGTTTTCACTGTGGATTATTATTATCATCATTATTATTATTATTATTATTATTATTATTATTATTATGATGCATGGAAACATGCGTGAATGGGCGTACCTTCGCTGAAGGTTGTGTATCAGGGCTGGTAACTCGGCACATAAAAATCAACTACCAATCATTAACGGACCGGAGTTCTGCTGTGGCGACCCCTAACCGGGAAAAGCTGAAAGACACAACAACAACAACATTATTATGTTGCTTTTTTAAGCATTCCTAGGCCATATGACTTGAAATAGTAGAATTTACTTCTTGAAGCATTACTATTTGAACAATAAAATTAAAATAAAAAATGTTAAAGCTGTGCTTAAATCATCAGTCTCTGACTCAAAACTGTCACCAAAATGTCCAAAACAAGTTAAAGTGTAGACAGCTCTCTTTTGAGTATCTGCCCTGAACTAAACATATAAATGTATTTTTAATTAGACATTACATTCTGCACCTGACAGTAAAATCTACATTCACTCCAGTAATGCCCAATATTTCTTTCCAGCAATTCCTGTATCTCATAAGTCTGTCATATGTGGTATCAAATTTATTGTCTTTTCATATATTTTTCAGTTCTGCAACTTTAGTCTACAATCTCTTTAGGATTACTAATAAATACCAAATTATTTATTTTGCTGACAGTAAATGCTAATTTAGTTTCTCTTAAGTATTGACATTGTGTGCCACTTTTGTTCAAGCAACATACAAGAATAGCGTACACTGGACTTCTTTAGTCTTTCTAGCTAATACAGATGGAGCAAAGAATAAATAGAATTTCTTGACCAAAACCTTCCATGCTTTTGAAATATTTTCACTTAGCAACATAAGTCTAATTGGATAAGATGAAACAAATTTCCAGATACAGAAACTATTGAAAAGAAATAAATTCATTAAATTCTGAATATACATCTATGTTATTATGGCAGCTATTTTGCTAGTATGTCACCATGTCATATCACAAGACTTAAATATATAGAGACAGAAAAGGTGGTCAAATCACTATTAGATCTTCATTCCAGCTAAGCTCCTGGAATGTGTGTACACTATATAATAAATAAACCACCGTAAGACCTAATTAGCATTTAAGATTATAAAAACCATGCCTAAAAAGGCTGTTCTTTACCTTAGCAATGTGCATCAGTATAGGCATGCTTGAAGTTTTAGTACTTCTCCTGCTCTTAATGTAAACAGCCTCATTCTGATTTATCAGATCTCCAAACTAAACTTTTACACTGATGACCTGCTAGTCTACAGATCACATATCATAAGATTAACCTTAAGCTCTAACAAAACTACCTAGATCAGCTTTCAAATTGATTTATTAGTAATCAATTTCTGCTAAACCAGAAATTAAATAATAGCTATGTTCTTTGGCTCTGCCCAGAGGCTAAAGCAAGTATCACCAAACTGGTCTCTAACAACTTAGTTAGGGGTGAGAACTGAAATTACCTATCTGACTCCTAACACTCAAAGCACATTTGTGAGCAGGCAAGGCCAGGTTCTCTCTCTCTCTCAGACAGAATCTGTAGATTCATGTAACTAGCCCCAATGCGTGAGCATTGCTGGATCACCCTTAACTACTGCCAATGGCTCTACAATGAAAAACAAAATGTACTTCTGTCCACCCTTTTAATTATATACTAATGCATCCTAACCATGGTTCAACACTGGCAAATAAGTTTACAGTGAAACTATACACTACTGTATTTGGTCTCAATCCATTGATGCAGTAATGCTGAAAATAACTACATATTACCTTAACATAGGTGACCACTCCTTTCCATTAAGGTATCACCAGTCATTTCCATTTAAGGTATTAAGACTTATAATTACCTTCCAGCCATAGTTAGGCTATACAGAAAACTCATACACTTTAAATCTTGGTTAACTTAACGTTAGGGGAAAACCAAGAAAAAACTGCATGACAGAATTTATGAACAGTTATGATGTTAAGAAAAAGAAACTGACAAATGCATTAGTTAATCACATTAATGAAAATCCTACACACAACTTTAGATTTTGTATTGTTGAGCAAATACAGGTATATAATGGACATGGTCAGTGGCATATATATCTTGAATGGTGTGAGCTGTAGCGGCAACTGAAGTTAAATTCTAACAACTGGCCTGGTTTAAACGGTCAGCTTTCTATTAACTGCTTGTCAAGGTTAAAAGCATTAGAAAGACAGCTATGGTTTTTAAAATTAAAAGGGTGGACAATCTGATCAGTTTTATTTTTTGGTGCAGAATGATGCTATGTAATAAATACATGGTTACAAAACATTTTTTGAAATAATATTTCATGACACATGCATATATTTACTTATTTATTTTACATTTGTTGATATTTTATATATATTTTTTTACATATTTTATATTGTTTATTTTCATACACATATTCATACATATTTTCATGCATTTTTAAATATTGGTTCATACTATTCATTCAAGTCACAGATTGTTACATTTGGTTTGATTTGCTAGTACATGTTCCTTATTTCTAAGGACTTGTGTATTTTTAACTTGAAAGTCTTTTAACTTGTAAGTTTCTTTTTAAAAGAACTACTTGGCTTTGGAAACTATGCTTGGGGCTTGGCTAACACATGACCTTGTTTAGCAATTCTTATTAGTTTAGGATAGTATAAAGGGAAGTGAAAATGCTTCAATGGTTATTTGATGAAGTCTCACAGGTTCATAGGTGTGTACTAGGCTAATGGCCCTGGAGCCTTTACAAGCCTAGCCCATAGGATTACCCTGGCATCGTGCCACCTGACCTTAGTTCCCAGTGCCTCTGTGAAGTAGAGCCACTGGAGTGATCCCTGCAGTGAATTTTCTATTTCCCATCAACTCATCAAGATTTCTTTTGAAGAGGGCCAGTGAGGTGCTCTGCTTGACATGTATGACAAGTCTATTCCATAGCATGGGCAGTCTTTGGGTTATGGACTTGTCCCTTCAGCATGTTCTGTTGATTGTGGTAATGAGGTTGAGGTCTCTGGAGCATGTGGTGCAGAGGGATTGGGATTTCTTTAGATGCAGCATTTCTAATAGAGCTGGGTCAGACATGGCTTTGTAAGTCAAGCAGAGATCGCCTCTAAGTAGGCGATATGAGACAGAGAATAGTTGGAGTTTTTTGAGTCAGTAAATATAGGACAAGTGTTTAAGGACTAGGATCTTTGTGAGGTACTTTTGCAGCCTCTCCAGTTGTTGCAGGTGTCTAGTGAGCTACATGCCAAATGAGGCATTGTACTCGATAATTGGCCTAATGAGGGAAGAGACAAAAGCAGTTATGTTTTTAGTTTTTATTCATTTGGTTTATATTAGTTTACTTAATAAATTAAACTTTGGATAAGTTTGCGTTTGCAGTGTGGTCAGGTCTGCTGTGTTTTTATTTTAGTCTATATATTGGGGGTCAAGAAAAAGGGTGTGGTTTGGCCATAATCCCAAACAGCAGAATGACCTAGACTAGAAGGGTTACACAAGATACAGTTTGAAAGTAATGGTTTAAGCCTAGATGTTGTTATAAATCACATACATTTATAAATATAGATTTCATTTATTTACATTACAAGGAGAATTTCTGGAACTGAACCAGTGTGTCAGCACTGCTATAACCTCATGGCATTCATTCAACATGCATACACATGAGACTAAAGCTTTAGTAATCACTAAATCTAATTAATAACTAAACATAACCATTTTATATATGGTAGGTAGTTTCAAAAGCAGCAAGTTAAACAAAAAAAGTAAAACTGAAGTGAACCAAGGACTGCCTCTTGTGTAACTCTTGAGTGAGCAGACGCAGCTGCATGTGGTATGGTTCTTCTCTCAGCACCAGGAATCCTAACAGCAAAGTAAATGTAGCAACCAAGTAGGGTACCTAGCAGCAAAACCTGTCCCTCGGTGTCTGCAGAAGAACTGTCTGATTTAGAATCCACTTCTTTCTATTAAAGCAGCAAATAAAGACATGTATGGCAACAGGTGCATTGTGTTGCAGAGAATATATATACTGTAACATTGATACTGCCCTCATAAATCACAGCTGATTACAGTCAGTCAATATTTCCAAATATTAAGAGTTTCACTCTTTCTTTTCTTACAAAACTACATTATGATACTAGACCTGTTGCTCTATTAGCTTTTTAAGTGACTCGAAGAAATACTAAAAAGTTTTCCCTGGTTTCATCTGGTGTTCTGTCTGGCTTTGCTTGTAAGTCTTAAGTCTTTAGAGGTATGGTAGCCCCCCTACCCCCATAAACACAGTATCCCCATAATACTGCCTCAGTTAGTATAGTGCACTAAAGCTTTGAATTGTAAACAAACTGCTTTTCATGCCAATGCTACAGGTTTCAAAACGTTGTCTCCCTTTTTATTAGCAACTTAAGAAAATATTTACAAAACAACTCTAGTGGATAGTGGCAGAACAAAGGATTAAGCCTCTGCTACTGAGCTGGTTTGTGCGTGAATGGGACAAGGTTTCATGGACAGGCTTTGTCTCATGGCTTAGGTCATTTCCTGTTATCTGGTGCCCTCCCCATAACCAAGAATCTTTTAAACTGCAAAACTGTTCTGTTAACTTTTTAAGTGCATTTAGTATAATATGTAAAGACTAATCCTGGTTTCTAGTGTTCATCTGACCAAAATATTGCAGGATACGCTTGAGTATGGGTATGACAACCCACCCTAATACACACACATAAACACACGAACACTGCCCCCATCAAATCACATTCAAGGACGGACACACATACACACCATATCTACTCTCTAACTAACCCCCCCTACTGTGATCACACAGTCTCTCTCACACACACACACACACACACACACACACACACACACACACACACACACACACACACACACACACACACACACACACACACACACACACACACACACACACACACACACACACACACACACACACACACACACACACACTCACTCATGAATTACCTATCTTCTAAAACCCCTGGCACTTGCCTCTAATATTATCTTACCCTTTAAAAAAACAATGGCTGAATGTAAACCTTTAGTTAACTTAATTAATTTGGCTGACAAAGCTAGCCTATGCTAATTAGTACAGGCCTATCCTTCAGAATGCTCCTTTATCATATAGCTTGGCAGAGGAGATTTCCCATTATGGTTGAGCCTACACAACACATAGAATCACTGCAGTAGGCCTGTCTCTGAATCAGAAAGGGCTGTTGACAATAGCAGTGCATATTAGGGTCTACTTCAGGCAGTGGCCCTTTCTGAATTCTGCCCATTATATTTGCATACAATAGCAATTTAAATCTAGTTTCACATTCTGAATATTTCTCTAATGAACTGCCACTAAAAAAACACATGCAGATAGTTTCTGAATATAAATAAGTTAGCACAAAATTTACAAATAATTAACTCACACTGAAACAGCTTTAATTTATACACTGTACAATCAAGACAAAAACGACCATTGAATACTTAAGTACTTAGCCTTATTAAGAAGAAAAAATATATAAATACATGTCTATAGCTATCTGTGTATATATATATATATATATATATATATATATATATATATATATATATGGGTCTACTTTGCTTCATTGAAAGCTCATTTCACTGAATTTGAGTTCAGCCTGACCAAATAGCTGAAAGCTCAAATTACTGCAAACTCATTTCACCGAATCTTATTTCACTGAAGTGAAGTACTGGCACTGTGTAGAGTACTGTAAGGCAAGTAAAAGGTATATGCCCTTTTCCCCACTGTAGTGTGATCCTGGAGTTAGTATATATAGTTGGCGGGGCACAGCCCCCCACATTGGGGGGTGTGGGAGGCATAGCCCCTCACTTATTTTTGGTTTCATATTATACTTCACCGAAAGTTTTAAAACAATACATTTTAAATCATAGACACACATACCTACAGCACCAATGACTAAATCTTTCCAGAAGACAATATATACCCAAACTAACTTACCTCAGATATTTTTTTCACATTTTTAACCCTAACTGTATATAAGTCATTATCATGATTGGAGGTCGTGGTGGTGTAGCGGTTATTTTTGTCACCTCATAGCAAGAGGTTCTCCCATTCGATTCTTGGCTAGAGTGCCTTCTGTGTGGAGTATGCATGTTCTCCCCATGGTTGAGTGATGCTAAAGACATGCAGGTAGGTGCGAGTGTGAATGGGTATGCCTTCATTGAATGTTGGGCATCGGGCTGGCAACTCGGCACCATAAAAATCCCCTGCCAGTCATGAGTGGACTGGAGTTCTGCTGTGGTGACCCCTAACTGGGAAAAGCTGAAAGACTATAATTAATCATGATTCATTTAAGCCACACATGATTAATCACCACTAAAACATCTGAAGACCAAATGGACACATTCCCACTTATGCAACATTTAGTGGTGGCAAAATGCAAAATTCTATTGTTGCAGACAGGGAGACTAGAAAACCTTTTCCCCCTTGCTTATATATGATTTTCTAAATAACAGACTTTCTTTCCTCCATTAGTGCCTACAGCATGTCCTCATTAAGCAGGTGTCTAAAAGGTATTAAGACCCTATCATCTGGGTAGTCAGATGAAGTTGTTTGGGGTTGGGATACATAAAACACCCCTGTTCTTGTGTGAGTTGACCCAGTCTGTGATGAGACTTGTGGTAATTGTCACCGGACAATTCCAAAAGAAGGGAAAACCACTACTGCCTGAGCCAGAATGGAGTCACCTCATGATCTTGAGAAATTCTATCTGAATCTTCAGAAATACCCTGGATATCAATGGAATAGGTGGAAAGACATATAGAAAATACATCTGTCTTCCAGGCCTTCTTTAATGGAGTCCAGGATCATAATTTTCCAGCTGATTTTTCAGAGACATGGCTAAAAGATCTTCCTGAAGAACTCCTCAGAGATGGATCAAATCTTGGAAGACTCTATGACCAGTTTCCATTTGTAAAGGTCTTCCTTTGTCATGCCCACAATTTTGCTCTGACAGAATTTAGGAGTGTCTGTAGAGTGAGATTGTGCTACAAAGCTTTATCCCATGCTAATATGGCTAGTCTGCAAAGGGGGTGAGACATGGTTTCCCCTTGCTTGTTCAAGAATCAAATCACTGTGGAATCATTAAGTTTTAACTGACTGGTGGGTTTGGGTGTAGGTATATCCTCATATAACCACACCTACAAGTCGGTTATTGTGATTATATAATGACATTACTTAAGAAAAAATGTACTTATCTTTCTTAGATAATGTCTTTGTATAATGGTAATGTAGTGTTTCTCTGTAATGTTTCCCATTCTTCCAAATTTGTTGATGTATGGTACTGCATGTGTATGGGCCTGCACACTACTTCAGTGCAGTTCAATAGAAGTTATGGAGAAAAGAGAATCTCTGTTGCTTTTTTCTTTGTTTAGCTATAAAAGTCAGAAAACGCAGAGGTACAAGAGTCTGCTGAGACAGCAGCGAAGGAAAATTGGGTATGTTTCTTTAGTTTTGCAGAACATACCTGACTTTTCTTGTATTTGGTCTGCTTTTCGTACTAATCTCTCAACTTCGTAGCTTAAGAAATGTAGATAAAGCCTTAAATAATGGGGACAAATCCCTCAAAATAAGGACAGACTGTAAATGTTGATCTTATAAACTTATAAAGCTGCTAGAATAAAAAAAAGATCTGTATTAGCATGCATTGTATGAAGGATAGATTGTAAATGCTGACCTTATAATCTGAGAAAGCTGTTAGAATCAATGAGCTGCAGAACCCATGTCTGGGAGGTGCGTACACAGTCCCTTACATAGTCATTGTGCCTTATTTGAAAGTCCTTTGTTCTGGGGGGTGGTTGGTTCTTTCTTTTTGGAACCTCCCTACCATTTTATTATAAATGTCTGCATTCTGCTGAGACTTTTTTTTTTTTCAAACTTGAATGAGGGAGTAGAAAAACCACTGGAAAATTTATAGAAGAAGGTCTAAAAATACTGAGTGATTCTCTTTAACAGCTAACCAGTCTCATCATAGTTTTGATAACTTCTGCAGTACAGGGTCCAAAAACTACATCTCTCTAAGGAAGAATTTAAATTTTCATTCTCTACATCTTCTGGGAGATTCTAATAACATATCCAGGCAAAACCCTCAGTACATTACCAGTGGCAAAAGCCTTGGATGCAGTATCTACAGAGTCATATACACACTTTAAACAATGACTAGTGACCCAAGAAATGTTAGAAACTGAACTACACAAAGAAGATTTTCCTCACAGAAGGGAATTACAGATAAAACATTCCTCAAGCTTTCACAATTAGAATAAATTTTAACATGAGCATAACAATTCAAAATTGTATAATCAAAGATGCTGGAGCACACGCTTTTTCCCAGACTTAAGAATTGTCTTAACATCATTGTCAGAGGGGAAGGATTGGAATTAACAAAAATACTTGGCAGCATCTGGATTAACTAAAGCACATAAAAGTGCCATTATAAAACTTAAAAAAATGAAGAACTAATCAGCTTTCAGCAGGGAATATTACTTATAGTTGGGGACTGGAATTTAATTTGCAGTAATGAAGATATCTTTGAGGCCTAGAAGGAAAAATATAACATAAGAGGGAAGATTTCTGAAGAAATTTATGAAAACATTTGGTATGGAATTGGACTAGACTAGACAGTTATACTTCACAAGAACATATACATTTAACTGAGAACATTGACACATAGCCGATAACTGTTTCAGATCATGTGACAATAAATACTGAGATAAAAATGCAGGGTAATGAAGTAAAGATGAGACAATGGCACTTCCCCACTTACCCGTTAAACAAACAGGAATTAAAGGAATAGGTAATGGAAAGTATCTTGGAATTATTAGGGAAGATAGAAAGTACTCCGGAAGTTATAGCTAATGAGTAGGATAAAATGAAAGTGGAGTTTAAAGATGCGGTAGAACTAAAAGAAAAATAGATCATGTTAAGAAATAATAACAATTATTTAGAGGGGCTGACAAAGGTTAATGAATTACAAAATAGAGAAATCTCAAACAGCAAGAAGAGGCAAAATTGCAGAGTGCTAACAAGAAAAAAGGGAGTTTCTGTCTAAGATGCATGCATTCAGAAAGATTGCTATTAAGCAACTTAATAAGAACTACAGAGCAAAAAAAATCTTCTGACACAATGACTTAGGCTATAGAAAGGAGAAAGGATTGTTGCCATACTCAGGGACCATATAACAAGAAAAAATAAATAGAGATCCTGTAGAAGTGTTAGATATATTTCAGAAATTTTATAAAGTTGGTACAAAGCAGAGAAGTGGGGAAATCAAGAAAAAGTACAAATGAAAATATTTATGTAAGGTTTAAATATGTCAAGGTTAGAGGTAGACGAAGCTCAACAACTAACAATTAAGATAGGCGGTATGAGCTAAAAATGGTGATGTATTCCCAGTTTGCAGAAAGAATCCAATAAAAGACAGCACTCCAGTGGAAGAAAGTGTTAAAGATCTGGATAGTATCTTAAAATGAGAGGATGTATCAACTTCCTGAGAAAAGCTGTGGTGGCTTTAATGCCTAAAGATGGCAAAGACCCATCTGATCCATTTTTATATAAGCTCATTTCAATTTTCAACCAGAAATATAAAGTGTTTATGTATATAATGTCTAAAAGAATGGCAAAGGTGATGCCAAAATTGATAGATGTGGTCCACTGTGGTTTTGTAGAGAGGAGGCAAACATTTGGCAATATTAACAGGGCAATGATGAGCCAGAGAAAAGCAGAATATAACAAAAATATTCAACAGATTAAGCTGGAAATTTTATGAGTAGGGCAATGGAAGCATTTGCATTTCCAGGTACAATAATAAGGTTAATTAGAAGGCTATATGTGGCAAAAATCAAAGTGGAAAGGTTCCTCTCAGATAAACTGTGCCTGAAAACAGGAACCAGGCAGCAGTATCTAGTTTCCCCTTTCCTATTTGCATTTTGTTTAGAACCATTGATAAAGAAAATAAGGGACTCAGGAATTCAAGGATATAATTTGTATGGTACTCAAAAAAACTGGCTTTATTTGCAGAACCAGAAAAGTAACTTTAAGTGTTGTGGAACATTCTGAGACAGCTCCATGAATACAAAACAAAGGCTATAGCTACAACTGATGTACTCACACATTAACTCGTCCAGCAATACCCATACTTAAGGGGACATGACAAATTAAGGATTTAGGAGTATGGATTAAAACCAATTCTGTTATGGTAACTATAAATATGTGGGAACAAACAAAAAAAGATAATGTAAAAACTGAGAAACTGGAAACTCTTGTCTATGGATATGGATACATAGATGCAAGTGGTAATAATGTTTTTGTCCTTTTAACTTTATACAAAGATTAGGCATATTTTTGTCAACCAGAGAAGACATTGTAGATAACAATTACTCAAGAGTTGAATGATTTTATTTGGGAGGGGAAGAGGGCAAGAGTCAAGTGGGATAACTTGATCATCCCAATAAAAGAAGGAGGTTTAGGACTACCTGATCTAAAAGGATATTTTAGAGCTACACAGTTAATGCTCTTATACTTATCACAAGTAGAACCCTACAACTTAAAGTGGAAAGGGATGATGATGAAACTGGGGGGGGGTCAAGAAATACGGAAATAATTTGATTTTGGATGCAGATCTTTCAGGAGAATAACAGCAGTCATCAGAATATTATAACATCTTTGCATGAGGATTTAGCCATGAGTAAGAACTATTTATATGCACACCCCAAACACACACCAACATGGCTAACAACATGCACACCAATGCTCCTTCTTAGCTGGGAATCTGTAAGCTACCCTAAAAATTACAGACAAATAACTTACCTTCCAATGACATATAAACTATGCATTGGAATTGATAATGACAAGAGTTTACAGTAATTTAGAAGAAAACTCAATTATGGCAGTAGAACAAAAGGGCAATAAAAAAGTCATATGGAACAAAGGATCATTTGTTGTTAAATAAAGTCATACAGGAGAATTGTAAAAAGGGGAAGAAGTTAAGTATGGCATGGATTGACTATGAAAAAGCATTTGATAATATCCCACATTCATGGATAAAAGCGTGCTTAAAAATGTATAAGATACACCCTACACTGATCAACTACATTACAGTGACCATGAAACAGTGGCAGACCACTTTGCAATTAAGCCATGATAAAAGACAAATTATTATCCCAGGGATAAAAATTCAAAGAGGGATATTTCAGGGTAACTCTCTGTCATCGTTGCTATTCTGCCCTGCCATTAATTTATTAAGCTGTTTACTTAACAACTTAGACCATGGCTACAATTTGGCTCCTACAAAACAACAAAGTGTAAAGATTACCCATCTTCTCTTTGTCAATGATTTAAAACTGTATAGTTCATCAGATGAGGCACTGAAAGCACAGCTGCAGGATGTCAAAACTTTTTCAGATGATATAAGAATGTCATTTGGTCTTGATAACTGTGCAAAAGCAACCTTTGAACCAGGAAAACTGCAGCACCAGGAACACGTCAGTTTGGGACAAGAATGTGATATAAAAGAACTTCAGCAAGAGTGAGTGTATAAATATTTGGGAACTGATGAAGGATCAACAATAAAACATGAACAAATGTGAATAAAACTTAGTAAGGAATACTTTAGAAGACTTAAATTAATTCTGAAAACAGCATTGACATCTAGGAACAAAATCCATGCTATAAACCAATTTGCTTTTCCTGTCCTAACTTACAGTTTTGGAGTGATTGATTGGCCCAAAATGTGTTGGATAGATTAGACGGTAAAACAAGAAAAATGCTTCATGCTCACCAAATGATTTATAAAAATCAGTGTATACCAAGATTACATATTCCCCATTCCGAAGGAGAGATGAGCCTATATGAAACTGATTACATGTATAGATCTGCAATAGTGGGACTCCACATATATCTGCTGACCTCACAAGACCCAAATGTAGTGAAAGTCTTGAAACATGAGGAGAATAAATCTAAGATGATTTCTCTGCTTAATTTAGCAGAAGCATATCAGAGTCAAGCAGGAATGGAAATCAAACCAGAAGTAGATAAAAATCAGGCAGCAACTGAATGTGCCAAAAAACAAAAGAAAGAATATAAGGTAAAGGACCAGGTGAGAAGGCAAGAAATATGGAAAAAGCATAAATACAGTTGCAAGTATAGAAATCTTTTGGAAGAACTCCATGTTGATCAGGAATGAACACAGGAATGGTTAAGGAGAGGTGAAATCAAAGCAAAAGATGAAAGGTTTACATTGGCAGTCCAAGACAGTGGGCTACGTACATGCTGGTTTACAAAGTCCATTGAACATGTGGAAGAAACAGACAAATGTATGTTTTGTAAAAGCAAATTGGAAACACTTGCACACCTCATTGCTGGGTGTGACATACTAATGGCAGAAGGACTCTATACTGAAAGACATAATAATGTGGCAAGACTGTTGCACTGGGGATTGTGCAGACATTATGGTACTGAAGTAGCTGAAAAACACTGGAAACATGAGCCACAAAGCATCATAGAAAATTATGAAGTTTACATCACATGGGCTTACCCATTACCAACAGTTCAAAAGACAAATGCTAGAAAACTGGATATAGTGGTCCAAGAAAAGAAGACAAAAGTAGCATTGATCACTGAAATTGCTACATCCAGTGACTACATTATCTTGTGTATGGAGAGACACAAAGTCACAAAATCTCAGGATCCGCAAGCAGAAATGAGAACAATGTGGAAGAAATATATCTAGACAGTTCCAATCGTAGTTGAAGCAACAGGTCTTATAAAAAATAATTTATAATCGTATTTAGATATGTTACTAATCCATGTGACCCCTTACGAATTGCAGAAGGACTCATTACTGGGCACAATGTGAGTGCTGCAAAGAGCACTTTTGGCTGACATAAAAGATTGAAACAATACTAATTTCTTGAACTTTAATCATACTTTGACTAGATTTGGAGAAATTAAAAAGGGACAAATATTATATTCATAAAGTAGCAGAAAGTATACTAAGAACTAAGCCAATGTGGGAATGGAGAGAGAATATTCTGCGTGTAGGGATGACTTCAATTAGGGATACAGAGAACAGGCAAGATGGGGGCTGTAATTTACTGGTGGAAGATGGCAAATGAAGTAAGATACTGGGAGCAAGTATTTAGAGAGGGAAAGGCAATAAAATGGAAAGAGGCCAAGAAGAAATTTGTATTGCAGGTTAGCGATTGCCTTCCCTATCAGTGTTTGATATCAGAGTACAGACAAAGAGAAAGGAAGAGAAACAGATAGGGGAATCCTGAAAGGTCTGCACTGGTTGAGTCTTTAATTGAATCTTGTTAAAAAAGTATAATTAGTAGGGAATATTAAATGCTGCACGATAACTATAGGACTCAATCAGAAGAGATCAGAAAATACAGGAAAGACAGATTATATATGCAATTCACAAAGAACATAGCTCCCAAATATGCAACAAAATCTAGAAGACATAGGACTTTTGGTGTGGAAGTATTTTCGTATATACTTTTATATCCCACTCAGATTCCAAAGATTTTTTCCTCAGGTAGAAGGCAAATGTTGGAGGCATAACAGGGAAGAAAAAGGTACCTGGAAGCATATGTTCTCAGAGTGCAATGTGTTGGCAGTCTTTAAAATTTCCCTGTAGAGGACTTTTGTCAAGAATACTGGGTGAGCAAATAAGTGTAATTAAGGAAATTATTTTTTGAGCTGGGATACAGGATCTGTGTTGTTTACACATAGTAAGGCCTTACTACATTTAATTCTGGTGGCTGCCAAAAAAGCAGTTACTAAAAAATGGTAATCAAAAGCTAAACCAACTATACTTTAAGCAGTGAACATTCTAACAGAACAGGAGGTGGGATCTTCAGAAAAGGGTAAGAGTAAATGTTTGGCATATACTTCTCAGAAGTACAGGCAAGCACAGAAGGGCTGTGGCTGACTAAGTTTGCGGACGACTGCAAACTGGATGCTATAATAGAGTCTCCGGCCGACATGGAGATACTCCAGAAGGGCCTAAATGAGACTGATGCATGGTGTCAAAGCCATGGTCTCAAGCTAAATGCAAAAAAATGCGTAGTAATCCCCTTTGGAAAAAACAGAGTACCCGCAAACTACAACATAGGAGGTAATCCCCTGAAATTTGAAGAAGAAATAAGGGATATAGGGACCGAAGTAGATAGTCAGCTTTCCTTTGATAACCATCTTGCCAAAGTGGTTAGAAAATCCTTCTATGTGACCCATCCGATCACAAAAGGGTTCGCATCAAGATCTAAGGATGTAATGGTGCCCCTCTACTCTTCCCTCATCAGACCCATTATTGAGTACAATGGATCAATTGGAATGTACCTGGCTAGACATCTCCAGCAGCTGGAGAGACCACAGAGGTACCTAAACAAGAGGATTACTGGCCTCAAACAGTCGCCCTATGCAGCACGATTGAAAAAGCTAAGACTGTTCTCTGTTGCATACCACTTTCTCAGAGGTGATCTCTGTCTAACATACAGAGCCATGTCCAACCCAGAATTGCTGAACATGCACCATCTTAGCAAAACCAAATCTACTCGAGCTACACGCTCTAGGGATATAAACCTCAACACAACAATGAATAGAACATGCTGGAGGGATAGATTCCCTTTGCAGAGGCTTCCCTTACTATGGAACAGGGTCCCGATCTACATAAGACAGAGCCCCTCACTATCACACTTCAAGAGGAACCTTGATGACTGGATGGGTAACAGAAAGTTCACACCAGGCATCACACCAACAGCACTACTAGATAGGGGCCAAGGGTACTAGCTGCTAGTACAAGGGTCTAGGGAACTACTAAAGGGGCGGTGAATACCGCACGACGTGGCTGGACTAATATATGCCTTCGGGCAGATAGCCCAGTACCAACCTATGAACCTATAAAAAGAAAAAATAGAAACTGAGGGAACAATGCATGCAGAAAATGTTTTGGATGAGGAATAAAGATTAAGACAAGGAAGGACTTGAACAATTTATTTAATGTTACTTTGCTTATATTATATATAATATATGTGATCTATAACATTTGTAAATCTGAACTTGCTAATATGGCTCGAATACTTTTTTTTTATAAATGTATGTTTACCTATGTCATATAGCCACACAAACATCTGGTGAGCTAACTAACAGACTGAGGAAAAACAACTCCAGTAGATAAATCCACAAAATAAACATTTCAATCAAGTGTTTGAGCTTTTGTAGTAATAAAACACCACTTCGTCATACATACACAACTGTATAGAAAAAACAGATGCATCTATATATAGCTAGTCAATTACTATACAACCAATCAAATTTAAAATCAAGAAAGTGTGTCCAGTCACACAAAGTGCAAAGACAGAGCCTAAAAAATATATTAAAGGAGCTGTAACAAATAAATACAAAGTCTATATATATATATATATATATATATATATATATATATATATATATAAAATAAACATAAAAATAAAATCCATTCAAGCATATATTACTGAAAAAGAAGAATGGGATCTGCTGTACCAAATCTTGTCCAACTTTACTTAAGAAGAGGCCTGTTTTTTAAGAAGGGCTTTAATGGAACCCTACCATTCAACCCTTTGTCTACATCTGCTCTTAATCTAATGATACATCTGGTCTCAGATATCTCTGCATTGTTGAACAAATCTCCACTACACTCTACACTCATTTTCCTTAATGACGTCTATAACTAAAAACTTATACCAATGAGATTGGTCACAAACAGAGATATGCTTACCCAAAGCAATGGTCATAACGCTGTTCTTTAATATTTTGTATATGTTCTTGGATTCTAAATTTAAGCTTTTTGCAGGTCTTCCCAACATAGAAAGCCGAACATATACAGCATACAGCTAAATAAACAACATTCAAAGAGTTGCAGTCGTCCACTTTTTAAACTTATAGAAAGTTCCATTATCCAGATGTAAAAATCCACCTGAAATATGAATTTGCTTACAAAAATTACAATTGTTACAGGGAAAAGTACTATATACAATGAATGTGTCATTTGACGGATATACAAGCCTATCTTTAAGATAGCACAGTAGCCTTTTTAGTGACTTTCTATTCTTAAATAGAAAGTTCAACTTATCACCTACTATGGTCCCAATATCAGAAGCACTGGTCAATACAGACCAGTGTTTCTTTCAATGTCCGTTATTAAATTAACATTATTAGGGTAATGAGAAAGGGTAAGTATGAGGCCCTTAAGAAGTTACAGGGTGATGAGTCAATAGTTATTAAACAAGCTGATAAGGGTGGTCTTACTGTGATCATGGACCAGGACTATTATTTCAGGACAATGAAAGAAATGCTCAGTGACAATAATCTTTACAAGAAGAGTAACTAAGATAACATCTACAAAATGATTACAAGATTAAATAATACTCTATATGATTGTTTATTGAGCAGAGTTATCAGCACTGAGCTATATAATTATGTGTTGACTCACCTTTAATTCCTATTATACAGGGATTACCAAAAATTCATAACAACCCTCTATTTTCTCCTCTTAGTCTCATAGTGTTGAGTCATCTCTGGTGTACTGAAACTTTACCCATTTTTGTAGAAAGACAGCTTAAGGACTGTTCTTGATAGAAACCCACATATCCTTAAGGACTCTAGGCAATGTTTGAATGATCTCTATACCTTTATGTCTGGTTTGGGATAAAGGGGATGATGTGTTTCTTTTAGTTACAATGGATATCTGCTCTCTCTTCATGGTCATACCTAATACCACAGGTTTGCATATGCTTAGGAAATATTTGATGACCGATGGGTACTATGACCATATATTTATAGATCTTATTTATTGATGGAGGCTGCACTTGAGAATAATGTGGTATTATTTGATCATGTATTCTATCTACAGAAAGACGGTGTAACCATGGGCACTTCCAGTCCCAACAGTTATGCTAATTTAGTCATGGCCACCTGGGAGGATGGACATTATTTTGCACCTCTGAGATGGAATCAGATTGTCTTTTATAGGTGCTTTGTCGATGATTTATTTTTGATAGGGCAAGGAACAGAGGCTGATTTGGAGTCCTTCTATCAAGACATTAATCTCAGTACTGAAAAGTAAAATAGAAATGCTGGTTACTGCCACAGCACGCTTGCTTATAAAGAAGATAAATAAATGGATAAATAACTCAAGCAAGCGTTGACCTAGGGAGAGATAACATTCAATGTGTAAAAAGTCCAAGCAATCCAGTCTTCTGGAACAGATAAATCAGTTTATTACACAGATAAACCACAATAAGCGCTTTCACTAACTAGTAGCTTCTTCAGATCACAAACAGGAAGCACAAAAACCATGTGCTTTAAATATCTGCATGTTAATTGATCAACCAACTTTTAAAGCAGAAGCGCCATAAAACAGAGCAAACTAAACAAGAATAAAAACTAGATATATAAACATAATGTCTTTGACATCTCAAGATGCAACATAAAATAAACAATGATATATGCATCTTCTTTTAAAAAATTTTTTAAAAGGCTTCATTCCATAAAAAACAAAAGAAATTAGAACAAATATAAAAACATACTGTGAGCAGCATAATGTCAGGTACGAAAGTATATACAGCTTAATGTATAACTGCATGTAATGGTCATATTGAATAAAGCCTTAATATATACAGTTAATAATACGAAGCAGCTTAAAAACTATACAAAGTAGGTGCCATCAAGAACATAAAAATTAGCAATAGAAACCATATACAAATCGAAAGAACTATCATCAGCCAAAGTGATGCTTGATATGATAAAGTCAATGCGTAAACAGAAATGTATATCTGAATGTTTATAAAAATGTATATCTAAATATAAATATTTATAAAAGTGTATATAAATGTAGTGTCTTAATAAATATATATCTAAATATAAAAGAATGTATGATAAATGTGTGCAATAATAAATAAATAAATAATTAATAAATAAGTTATTGTCTAAAAGTATGAAGCTAAAACCATTAACATTAACAATACTACAATAAGGAATGAATAAATGTATGTATATATGTATGTATGGGAACAGATATCAAAATACATTAAAGTCTTGAAAAAGTCAGAACTTAGTATGTCTACGTTTCTTTAAATGTGGTCTGATAGATGCCCTTTCATTTAAGCCATGTCCTTTATCAGCTCTCAGCAAAATAATACACCTACTTTCTCTGTCTTCGGTATGATTCATGATGTCACCTCCTCTTGCATTAACATTCATTTTCTCCAACACCCTAAACATGAACTTGTGTTCAGGACTTGTTTGTGTGACATGCTTGGCCAGTGCATTCTGCAGATTACCTTTCTTTATATTATAACAGTGTTCCCTTATTCTATCTCTTAATACCCTATTCGTTTTACCTACATAGAAACATGAACACAGTTCACATACAGCAAGGTATATGACATCAGGTGTCATACAGTTGGCATTGGCTCGGGTATATATTTCCCTCTGTGTATCTGGATGTATAAATACTATACTAGAATCTATTAAGGAACAGAAATTGCATTGTCCACAAGGTGTGGTACCATAGCTAAAAGTCGGGTGCATTCTCTTATTTGGTGGATAGCAAAGCAATCTTTTAAGATTCTTCTTATTCCTATAGGTAAAGGACGGAGAATCACCTACAATATTTGTCAGTATGACGTCAATTTGTAGTATATTCCAATTTTTGGAGATGATGTCTCTAATTTGTTTATTGTCTGCTGTATATGAAGTCAGAAACCTAACTTTTGCATTTGTGACTTCTTTGACATCATTAATTGCTGTAGGCTTGGGCCCAAAATATGGGGTACCTAATGTCGAACGTAAGCTTAAAGCATTATCAAACTGTAAATCTACCTCCGTAGAATTATAGCCTCTCTCAGCAAACTTCTCTCCCAAGTCATATAAGTCTGCTATAAAGCCTTTGTCATTGGAATTCAACCTAGACATTCGTAGGGTCTGTCCTTTCACTATGTTACTGAAAACATACTGAGGGTGCATACTAGTTCTGAATAGTAAAGTGTTCCTATAGCAAGGTTTCCTAAAAATCCCAGTGTTAAACATTCCACATTCGAAGTTTTTCGATATATAAATCTAAAAATTCAATTTTCAATGATGAATATTTCATTGTAAATTTCAAACATGGTGTAATATTATTCAAGACCATATTGAAACTAAGCAGTTCTTCTATATTACCATCCCATAGAATAAACACGTCATCCACAAAACGTCTATAAAATCTTACATATTTCTTAAACATATATTCTTTAAATAACAACTGTTCTTCCCAGTAAGCTAGGAACATATTGGCGTAGCTGTTGGCACAAGGAGTGCCCATAGCTACGCCGTCTAATTGCTGATAAATATTGTCAGTAAACATAAACACATTATTTTCCAGCACTAGCTCAAGCAAATGTACCAATAGGTCAATTAAAACATTGCCATAGGTACTATGTTCTGTAAGGTAATTACTAACATAAGTTAGACCAAGATCATTAGGGATGACTGTGAACAACGATTGTATATCAAAAGTTACTAAAATCAGATTTTGAATAGTATCCATTTGGTTATTAATATAATACAAATCTGTTAAAAACTGTTTAGAATCACGTAATACAAATTCATTATTGTTTAAAATACACCTTAAATGTTTCTCAATAAAAACTGACAAATGCTCCGTGACCCATCCTTGCCCTGAGACTATTGGTCTCATGGGTGGCTTAGTAATACTTTTGTGAGTTTTGGGTATTCCATGTATAACTGGGATGGTAGGCGTCTTAGTATATAAATAATTGTACTCATTTTTATTTATTAAATTACTTCTATAAATATCTGTTAAAATACCATGTACATATGCACACATTTCATAAACCTTAGTAAAATCAATTCTTATATAAAACACATCACTTAACATATTATACATTTCATTCTGATAATCTATAGCATCAAGTACCACTATACCAGAGCCTTTATCTGCTGGCCTAATTGTTATATTTAAATCATTTCTTAAATTATGAAGGCTCTTTCTTTCTTGATATGACAGATTATTATTAAACATGAAATTAAAATTATTCAGTCTCTTTTTATGAAAATACTTATAAATCTCATCTTCTGTAGTGCGTAAATATGCTTCAATTAATGGATGATTAACTGGTGTATAATCACTCAGGTTCTTGAACACAAATCTATCATTGCCAGTAGTTGGCTCACTATCAGTCTTATTAATAGAAGTATCATTATAAATGTACTTGAGCATAACATTTCTACAAAACATTCTAACATCTATGATAGTTTCATCTAGCATACTATTGCTATGAGGAATGAAATTTAGTCCTTTAACTAGTAAATTAATGTCATGCTGTGATAGCGGAACACTGGACAAGTTAAAAACTAAATTTTGTTGTGGTTTGTCCACATTTTCTTTAGCGTTGTGTTGGTGAGTGACTCCCCTGAGAATTTCCTTTTTTGCCGCCCTCGACTGTTCGAGCGTGTTCTGCTTAAGTTCTTCTCCTGGCATATTGCTAAAGGGAAGGAAAGATTTAAAGCTGCTCCTTTGTTAAATTCATTTGTTTTAGATCTAACAACCTGCTCTTGGCCATTTAACAATCTATTCTTAACAACATTCACAGTAGGATATAAATTTACATTTTCATTCATACTGTTATGCGTTATATGTATAACATCTATGGAGTCATTGCTGGTTGCTATTTCTTCATTACTAGCAACTAAGTTGGTAGAAGGACAAATATCAGCAGATATAGTATCAGAATCAACATATTCATTAGCAATGGTTGGGGCCTCTCTTGCAACTTCTGACACATTAGAAACAGCTGCAGGAGATAAAGCCACTTTATCAGTGCTCTGTAGAGTCTTATGTTGTTGGAAAGTTAAAGTGCCTTGCTTGATAGCAGATGCAGGCATACGTTCTGGGACACGCCTTTCCCAGACAAAAACTTGCCCTGTTTTAAAATCTTGTATATCCCTAGAAACTTTACTTTGTTTCTGCTGAAATAATTTACGCTCGTAGGCAGATACACAGTCAAGTATATTGTCAAACAAATCATGTATAGCCAACTCTGTATAGTCTTTAAATAACTGTTGCTGTAAATCATTGATTTTACTAGTTAAAACTTGTTCTTCGGGTTTGAAAAAGTTAATCAACAATTGTAAATATTTACGGCTAGTCTCAATATTTATCTGCTGCCACAATGACAGCAATTCTGGGTACTCATTGCCTTGACTAGGCATAGAGAACACCCTGAGCCCACGTGGTATAATAGCATTATCTAAGCAAAATTGAAAATGCTGCCTTTGCATTTGTAAATGTTTCAGTTTATAAAAGTGTTTCTCTATGTCATTAAGTATTAAATTAGCTCTTTGAAAGTCCACATCACGCTCACCCATATTAGCTGGTAGTTGTTCAGTTGTTAGCGACCATAATGTAGTAAGAGTCCCAATCAAGATGCTGTTTAAACTTGGCTTCCATCGCTGCCTTGCCCCGGTGTTCACTTCTGGGCTTATAGGGAAGCTCAATATCCGCCATGGCTTTAGTAGAATATCCAGTAGCTTAAAACTCCCTCGTAGTCACGTAACCAACGTAAAAAATGTAGAAACAGCGTTGAAAAGTAAAATAGAAATGCTGGTTACTGCCACAGCACGCTTGCTTATAAAGAAGATAAATAAATGGATAAATAACTCAAGCAAGCGTTGACCTAGTGAGAGATAACATTCAATGTGTAAAAAGTCCAAGCAATCCAGTCTTCTGGAACAGATAAATCAGTTTATTACACAGATAAACCACGATAAGCGCTTTCACTAACTAGTAGCTTCTTCAGATCACAAACAGGAAGCACAAAAACCATGTGCTTTAAATATCTGCATGTTAATTGATCAACCAACTTTTAAAGCAGCGCCATAAAACAGAGCAAACTAAACAAGAATAAAAACTAGATATATAAACATAATGTCTTTGACATCTCAAGATGCAACATAAAATAAACAATGATATATGCATCTTCTTTTAAAAATTTTTTTAAAAGGCTTCATTCCATAAAAAACAAAAGAAATTAGAACAAATATAAAAACATACTGTGAGCAGCATAATGTCAGGCAGTATATACAGCAATGTATAACTGCATGTAATGGTCATATTGAATAAAGCCTTAATATATACAGTTAATAATAGCAGCTAACTATACAAAGTAGGTGCCATCAAGAACATAAAAATTAGCAATAGAAACCATATACAAATCACTTTGGCTGATGATAGTTCTTTCGATTTGTATATGGTTTCTATTGCTAATTTTTATGTTCTTGATGGCACCTACTTTGTATAGTTTTTAAGCTGCTTCGTATTATTAACTGTTTATATTAAGGCTTTATTCAATATGACCATTACATGCAGTTATACATTAAGCTGTATATACTTTCGTACCTGACATTATGCTGCTCACAGTATGTTTTTATATTTGTTCTAATTTCTTTTGTTTTTTATGGAATGAAGCCTTTTAAAAAAATTTTTAAAAGAAGATGCATATATCATTGTTTATTTTATGTTGCATCTTGAGATGTCAAAGACATTATGTTTATATATCTAGTTTTTATTCTTGTTTAGTTTGCTCTGTTTTATGGCGCTTCTGCTTTAAAAGTTGGTTGATCAATTAACATGCAGATATTTAAAGCACATGGTTTTTGTGCTTCCTGTTTGTGATCTGAAGAAGCTACTAGTTAGTGAAAGCGCTTATCGTGGTTTATCTGTGTAATAAACTGATTTATCTGTTCCAGAAGACTGGATTGCTTGGACTTTTTACACATTGAATGTTATCTCTCACTAGGTCAACGCTTGCTTGAGTTATTTATCCATTTATTAATCTCAGTACCCCTTTTCTCAAATTTTATATAAATAGATCTGATAGAGATAAATTTCTTAGATATTAAGATCTACAAAAAAAAAAATAAGATAATAGCTCGAGTACATGAACACTACAGGAAGGAATGTTATAGGAATATGATGCTTTATAGAGCAAGTATGCATCCAAATTTTATTTTTAGGGACATTGTGAAAAGTAAGGGCTTAAGGGCATCTAGGTTAAATGGATCTGATACTGAATTTTTACAAGAAGTAGATGCCCTAAGAATCAGCTTTATTGATGGGGGTACACTGATAGTACCACTAATAGGATACTCAGTGAGATAAACAGTTTAAGGATGACTGTAGCCAAACTCCATTTTTTTCATAACAGCAATTTTCCTCAGAGGATGAATTGTTTGAATCAACAAGTTGTACTCATCCCCACCTATTACTCCAGTAACATTAATTTAACAGCAGTCATTGTAAAGAAACACTGTTCTGTATTGACCTGTGCTTCTGATATCAGGAACATGGTAGGTGATAAGCTGAACTTTGTATTTAAGAACATAACGTCAGTAAATAGGCTACTGTGCTATCCTAAAGATAGAATTGTATATCCGTCTAATAACATTGTATATGGGACTTTTCATTGTAATAATTGTAATTTTTAAGTATATTGATATCCCGGGAGAAGTTTTACATCTGGATAATGGAACTTTCTATAAGTTTAAAAAATGCAACTCTTTGAATGTTGTTTATTCTATCTATGGAAACTTAAGCTTAAGGAAGCTTAAATTTAGGATCCAAGAACAAATACATAACATTAAGAATAGCATTATAACCAATGCTTTGGCTAAGCATGTCTGTGTTTGTGATCAATCTCATTGGTTTAAGTTTTTAGTTATGGAAGTCATTACGGAAAATGAGCGTAGTGGAGATGTGATCAACAATACAGAGACATCTGACACCATATAGATCATTAGATTAGTTATGGGAAAAGGGTTGAATGATAGGGTTCTGAGAAAAAGCACTTGTTAAAAAACAGACCTCTTCTTAAGTGAAGTTAGACAAGATTCGGTACACCAGATCCCATTCTTCTTCTTTTTTAATAATATATGCTTAAATGGATTTTATTTTTATATACATCTATGTACTGCGTATTTATTTGTTACAGCTCCTTTAATATATTTTTTAGGCTGAGCCTTTGTGCTTTGTGTGACTGGGCACAGGGTTGATTTTAAATTTGATTAGTTGTACAACAATTGACTAGCTATATATAGATGCATCTATTTTTCTGTACGGTTGTATACTTCTGATGAAGTGGTGTTTATCACTACAAAAGCACTAACACTTGATTTAAACATTTACTTTGTGGATTTATCTGATGGAGTTTTTTTTCCTCAGTCCATTGGCTGGCTCACTAGATGTTTGTGTGGATACTTGTTTTACTTTCTTGTTAACCATTCATTTACATTGCCACTTCTTCTTTGTGGTTTTACCTATGTCATAAGTGATAATTCAATGAAGGTGTTTTTAAATAATGAACATAATCTGTAAATCAGTCATTTTCAGCACTCTGAATTGGCAACTACATCAACACAAAAGTCTTCCTGAAAACATTTTGAGACTCGCTCATATTGTGAGTAACAAACAGTAGATTTCCAGAATGTGAGCATACTTCTTCAATGTAAAACTGGATGGAACAGGTACATTTTAAGATTCAGCACAAGGAACTGTTCCTCAAATTGACCCCAGTGATTCAAATGGATTACTGCCATTACTTCTAACTGGCTAATGTGTGTTTGCCAGTTAGTGTGATGGTGAGAATCTCAAATTCAGAGACGAGGTAAATTACCATCTCTTTAGCCTCTCCATTAACATGGAGGGTTAAATCCCTGACTAGAGCCCATTTGATGCAGGTTTGACTAGCAGCTCAGGCAACAGACAGAATGGTAGGGGTGGAGTGGTGGGCACAAGGGCATTCTCCACATGATTGCCGGTGGAGGTCTTGGATATTTAAAGAATGGGGCTTTGTTTTTAGAGTGATTAGGGTGGAAACATTGACTAGGCTGCTGCAGAGGCAGGCAATTGTGTCAGCATGTCTCCATTGCACATCTGGCCTCAGAGACCATGTGGGGAGGGTTACAGCATAAAATTGGGAAAACAAATCTTCCAGTAGATGATGAGATGGCCAGAAGCCACAAGTCACTCTTATATTCCACGTTGGCCTGAGCCCATATGCAGAAAGCCTGATAGGTGTTGGAGAAGGTTCTTAAAAATGGTAATGGATGGGGGGTGTAGAAGGCTGGTAGACCCAATGATGGACATGGGGCACAGAGATAGGATGTTGTAGGATGAAGCAAGGAAAGCCAATAAAATAAATAAATGAACAACAAAATAATAAATATGTCATTGAATCAAACAATACACATTTAGACTTAACTGTCCTTGTGTTCTCCCAACCAGCCATGGACACCTCTTAGCACACACACACACACACACACACATGATGTGTGTGTGTTTGTGTGTGTGTGTGTGTGTGTGTATTGTATATATATAAATATATATATATATATATATATATATATATATATATATATATATATAAAATCTATAACTGTATCTATGTATGTATGTGTGTGTGTGTGTGTATATATAATGTATATATATATATATATATATATATATATATATATATATATATATATATATATATATATATAAAACACACACAGACACACACACACATATATATATATATATATATATATATATATATATATATATATATCTATATATATATATATATATATATATGTGTGTGTGTGTGTGTGTGTGTGTGTGTGTACATGTATGTATATAGATAGATTACATAGATATAGATAGATAAAAGATATATATATATATATATATATATATATATATATATATATATATATAGGTTCATGTCAGTTGAATGAAAACCCATATCCCCGACGACCATATCGCCGAGACGGACTCGCCAACACCGCACATCCCTGACAAAGGTAAGTAAATGTATTATGGCACGGAACCTATTCCCGTGTCTGTAATACATCTAAAACATTCACAAATACATGTATAGCGGGGAACAAGCCCCGTGCACCCCTCACACCCTCCCTACTTAAATATACCAACTCCGAGATCACACCACATTGTGGGAACGGGGAATACATCCCATTCTGCACTACTGACCATTGTTGGGGATGTGCGGTATCAGCGATTCCATCTCAGCAATCCGGTCATCGGGGATATGGGTTTTCATTCAACTGACATGAACCCATATGTATATATATATATATATATATATATATATATATATATATATATATATATATTTAGAGAGAGAGAGAGAGAGAGAGCACGCGCGAGAGAGGGGGCGATAGAGATCTTGTAAGCTAAAAAATAATTGTGTCACCCTAAGTAAGCACTATGTCACGAATTTCAGAATATAATTGTGAATATATACATAACACTTGCCAAAATGTGCTGACTCTTCATGCATAGACTGGAGAAGGTGCAACACAACAATATATACTATATAAATGCATGGTGCATATGTGCAATAAAAAAATAGGCTCCACACAGATTAATATTATTTTATTCATGAGCTGCCCTCTGCTTACAGCCATTCAATTCCTGACTGCAGCTCAAATCTGAGGAAGGGCTTGCAAAAGTACTTTATGCCATTTCCAATACTTACAAACCACAGCTAACCAGCAGTTTTTGCAAAGGACTTCTGATTCAGGCTTTGGATACACTCAGACATGCCTAGGCAAGTAGCCAGACTTGTTTTTAACACACTAGTGACTGGCACTCTTTAGGTGTAATTACTACTGTGAAAACTTGAGTTTTGTACTGGAAAATTAGGACTGTGTGATCCCAAAGGTGTGACATTTCACAGAGCTGCATCAGTCTCACAGCTGGTATATGTAAGTAAGATTCGTGTGAAGGATACATTCTCCAGTGCTGTATCTCCCTCTCCCCTGGAAAAAAATGCCATTTTACAGTTATTTTTAACCACTGTATGCAGCTGAGTGTTGCAATAAAAGTCGGACACAGAATATGCTGCTGCTATTTATTTGTTTGGCTGATTGATTTTGTTAAACTGGGTAATGTACCACTGCAAGAGGACTGGTTTTAGTTACAGGCTATGTGTAGAGCACAAACATTAAAAATATGTATAATTCAGTATATGAATAAAAAAAATGGACATTATGTGGATTATTTACACAAAGAAAGTTCAAAGAACATTTGAGTTGCTTGCCATGAAAAAGATATACCTACATCCCAATTATTGTAACAACAATTAATGGAATTTGGCTTACTGCACTTACCTTGTACATGTTTTAATGCTTTATTTTTAAAGATGTCTAAGAGGGTTTTAGTAGGATGTTGGGGGATATAATTATTGATATGATTAAGTAATGATATGCAAAGACAGTAAGTGAGACATGAGGAACATTAACAAAAGAAGGGTTTCCTAGAATTATGTCTATCAGACACATACCTCTGAACCTCTTTGAGCAAGAAATACCCCAGTTTTGATATGCAGATCAGAAACATCTGTTCTCTATATTTATTGATAATTTCAAAAGCTACCATACATTACAAACACAACTTGCCTGTACTGTCTGTATACCATTAATAGGGATTGTTTTGGCATCATCCATTGAGGATATTGTAGCAGATGAAATTATAGGAACCTTTGTTGCTCTTGCCTGTAAATGAAAGAAAAAATAATAATTTGAATTCAGAAACTATATAAGTTGTCACATTTTATATCACAGTAAATATCTAAGAAGTTATTTAATTCTTGATGCCTCATAACTAAAATTTTTGCACAATTAAATTATGGCCAGCTATGCATCATTTAGTTTATCATCTCGTACTGAATTCCCTTGACCTTCATCAAAATCTGTCTACTCCAAAATGGTATATGTAGTTATGTATCAGTTTGGAACACACATTAAGAAGTCTGTGACACCTCCCATCATTTATTACTGTTAGCACAGGCATTACAACAAAACCTTGTTTCCTTATCATTGTTTGAGTTGCCTTCTATTGACCTGTGAACATAATGAAATTGTTATGGCATTGCTGTACTCACAGCATCAGAATGGGATATTATAATAGAACACTGAATTTTCATGTAGACAGTGAGCTATAGAAAAAAACATACTTTAAAGAAAATTAGTAGGTCAGAAGGCAAATGTTTCTCATTATCAGGACACCATCATACTGAGAAACCTTGTAACTTCTCCATCTTGACGTGGGGATTGAGGACAGCATTGGGAAGTTAGAACAATGCAGATGGTGTATCACAGGAGGAACAGGGGCACCAAAAACAGAAGGAAAAAATGCCATATCTCATATGTTTGTGCATGTGCGTGTGAGTGTACACATCAGTGTGTGTTTGTGTGCAGACTATACATGCACCGTCATCTAAAGATCCACACTTAGTATTGTTTCCACAGTTTTTATGAGATGTGTATAGCTTTTTAGCATGATAAGTAGGTTTATATAGACCTTTTTGCATTTTAAGGGCTATATTATTAATAAACACAAGGTGGGCTATTTATAGTCATTTGCAAACATTATACAAGACAAGTGTAAGCTGTTTTGCGTACTTTGGAAGACTGTTCTGATTCAAAGACTCTCTTATTACCTAACATCACCATTGGGCATGTTACACAGTGAGGTTTGCAGTATCACACACAAATGTGGTACTCTGTGTGAGGGGTCTATGTAAATGACTTTTCTGGCAAAATCTCTAGATATAATGCTTGTGCAGTTCAGGATTCATATGCACCTGAACTATGTATGTATGTATGGTGCAGGGCAGGTTTCCAAGGGGTTTACATTTTTGCTGCATTCTTGTTAAGCACAGATATGCCTTTCAGTGGGTGGAACTTGTGCATAGTGAACTGGTGCGCTTAGGCCTTACAATGATAGCTGATTGAGTTAAGTTGTGCAGTGTGTGAAAGAGAGAGAGAGAGAGAGTGTTTGCGTGTGAGCATGTTAATGTGCCATTGTGAGTGTGAGCACTATGACAGTGTGCGAGTGGTCCATCAGTGTCTGTAAGTGAATGGCTATTGTGAGTGATGGTGTATATGTGAGCTTTGTGTGTATTTATAAGTGTACATATATGTGTTTTTGTGTGTGTATGTGTGTGTGTATGTGTGTGTGTGTGTGTGTGTGTGTGTGTGTGTGTGTGTGTGTGTGTGTGTGTGTGTGTGTGTGTGTGTGTGTTTCCTGGGATGGTGGATGGGGGGGGTTAGTACCTGTGTATGCATGTGTTCTTCTTGGCAGCAGATGCTTCACTGTATAGCTTTTACAGCTATGTTGTGCAGAGATTCATGCTATGCAAATACCTGGCTAGTGAAATATTTCCTTTTTCAGAATCAAGGTGACTATGAATTAGTGCTTAGAGGTTCATAGGTTCATAGGTAGGTACTAGGCTATTGGCCCAAGGGCCTATGTAAGCCTAGCCAACAAGGTTCCCTGGCTTACGCCACCCAAGAAAGTTATTTTCCTGTGCCACTGTCGAGAAGAGACACTGAAGTCATCCCCGGGGTGTATTTCCTCTTTCCCATCCACTCATCAAGATTTTTCTTGAAGAGTGCTAATGAAGACCTTTGCTTGACATAGATAGGTAGCCTGTTCCAGAGTCTGGGAAGTCTCTGGGACAGGAATCTATCCCTCCAGCATGTCCTGTTTATTGTGGTGACAAGGTTTAGGTCCCTAGAGCATGTAGCTCAGAGGGATTGGTATTTCTATAGGTGTAGCATGTCCAACAGCTCTGGGTTTGACATAGCTTTATATGTTAGGCAGAGATCACCTCAGAGTAGGTGATATGCTATGGAGTAAAGCTGGAGTTTTTTGAGGCGGTCAGTGTAGGGCACTTATTTGAGGCCAGTAATTCTCTTTGTGAGGTACTTTTGTGGCCTTTCCAGCTGCTGCAGATGTTGTACTTTATAATGGGTCTAATGAGTGTGGCGTAGAGGGGAACAATGACTTTTTTTCCTGGATGAGAACCCTTTTATTATGAGGTGTGCCATGTAGAAGGACTTCCTGACTACTGTGGAGATGTGACTATCAAAGGAGAGACTACTCTCCACCAGGGTCCCAAGGTCTCTTATCACGCATTCAGTGTTAAGTATATTGCTGCCTATGTGGTAGTTCATGGGTATAGAGTTTTTACCAAAGGGATGACACTGCACTTTTTGGCATTGAGCTTGAGGCCATGGCTCTGACACCAGGCATCTGTCTCAGTGAGGCCCTTCTGTAGGAGGTCCACATCATTTGGGGACTTGACTATGGCTCCTAGTTTGCAGTCATCTGTGAACTTTGTTAACCAGAGGCCATCTGTGTTAGCCTGTAAGTAGATACCAAACAGGAGAGGTCCCAGGACGGAACCCTGTGGTACTCCACTTGTCACTGCTTTGAGGTCAGATTTGGAGTCTGCAACTTTTTTCAGTGTCGGTTATGTTAGTGAGCCAGTTGGCAACCCATCTTGTGACGTAGGGATTTATACCTCGTTTAGTGAGTTTAGCTATAATTCCAGAATGAGGGATGGTGTTGAAAGCCTTGGCGAGGTCAAGATAGGCTGTGTGAACCACCTTACCCTCATCTACGGCTTTGGTGACTGCCTCAAAGAAGTCGATCAGGTTCAGGAGGCATGATCTGCCTTTCACAAACATGAAATGGGTGGGATCCAGAGTTTGGAGGTTATCAATGTCTTTTTTTATGAGTTCCATAATGATATGTTCCATGGCCTTGCAGACCAGGCTCGTCAGGCTAATAGGTCGATAGTTCCCAGGATCAGTGGTGGCTCCCCCTTTGTGGAGTAGGATAACTGTTGCTGCGCGCCATTCAGTGGGCATAAAGCTTGATGCGAGGATATTATTGAACATGGTGCTTAAGTGGGGAGCCAGTTTGTTCTAAAATTAGTGTAAAATGCAGCCTAGGACGTTGTCCGTTCCCATGGATGCTGTGTTTTGGCTTTAGAGAGTGCAGCATTTACCTGCGTAGTTTGATTACAGGGACTCTGCATTCTTCCTGTATAGATATGGGCCCTTTAGGGGGTGGGGGTAAAGTTAGCACTGAACCTATCTGCCAGGATGTTGGCAATATCAGTTGGTTCTGTAATTTCCGTGCCTTTGTACTGTAACTCAGAGCAGATCTGGGTGTTGCCATCGAGATTCTTGACATAGCTATAGGATGCTTTGTGGCTGTCCTTGGAATAAGTGGCAATTTTGTTTTCGTAGCTAGCTTTGGAGGATCTTATAAGGGATCTCAACTTCTTACCAAGGCTGACCAGGGAGCTCCTCCACTCATGGGATTTTACTCTCTTTTGCAACAGTTTCTTCCTTCTGTTGTACAGTTTGTTTATGGCAGGGGACCACCAGATTGGCTTCCTTTTTTTGGAGGATAGCGTCTTGGTTCTGTTTGGGATAGCATGATCCATGCTGTCGTGTAAGTGCATTTGTGCAGGATTCAGCAGTTTTAACTGTATTGTCCATCTGCATGGGTGTCATGAAGTTCACCACTTTTGTCTTAAGAAGCATGAAGTTGGCTTTGGAGAAATTTTTTACTGTGGTTTCCTTAATGGGGGGTGGGGACGGGATTTGAATATCAAGGGTGATTAGCTTATGGTCGGATCAGACCAAGGAGGAGTTGACTTCAGGTGTGGAACACCGGTCTTTCATGTTGGTAATGACTAGGTCTAGGATATTGTTGCCCCTGGTGGGGGTGTGGTAAGTTGATCTAGGGCACTGGAGTTTATGAATTCCAGAAAGCGTTGAGTTAAGGAGTTAGTACACGAGTAGTTTTCCCAGTTAATGGTGGGGTAGTTGAAGCCGCCCATTATTAGGGTGTTTGGTTGAACCCTAATATTTTCCAGTACATCAAGAAAAGAGGAGTGGGAATCCTGGGGCATGGTGGGGGATCTATAGCAAGCTACAATTTGGATTGCAGTTTTGCCCAGGGTTAGTTGCACTTGGATAACCTCGGATGAATTATGCTGAGCAATTAGCCTGGAGGTGTGGATATCCTTAATGAATATGGACACACCTCCACCTTTGGTGTTTCTGTCCAGGTTACATGGCCAAAAAGTGTGCTATGAGTTATAGCCTGGTAGTGCAGGGGTGCTCTCTGGAGCCTTGAACCAGTTCTCACTCACAGCACAGATATTGATGTTCTCCATTTTAAGGAGTGCCTCGGGTGAGTGCATTTTGAGATTTTGACTTCTAGCGTTGAGTAGCATTACCCTCAGTTTTTGCTTGCCTGTTCCTGTTATGGTGGTGAATTTGTTACTTGAACCCTGCCTAAAAAAGGCACTATAGGGGCAGCAAGAGCCTTAGCCAGTATCAGGAATCCCAGGGCTGACAGGTGCAGGCCATCTGTGGCAAAGCATCGTGGTCTGTCGACCATGTCATCCCAAGCAGACAGATACTGAATCCCCTTAGAATGACACCAGAAGCTTAGTCAATTGTTGAAGTCAATTATTTTGTCCTAGTACTGCGACATCATTCTGGGAGATGGCAGAATGCTACACAGAGCTAGGGTCATACCTGCCTGGGCTACAAGATCGGAGAGCTCTTCCATGTCTCTTTTCATGTAGTCCAGGGAGGTGCATCTCAGGTCATTCACACCAACATGGACAATGACAGCATCATATTTGTACTTGTTGTGGAGTGACCTGAGTGCGTGGGTTATGTGGCGGATCCTGGCACCTGACAGGCAGCTGACAGTAACCTTCTACTTGTTTAGCCTGGTGAGTGGGACATCAGTGTGCCTGACTATAGAGTCACTTATGACTTATGTGTTAGGTACGTTGTTTTGCCTTATTGGCTGTGGTTGAGTGGCACACTGAGTCTGTGTGCTATGTGTCATTTGGTTTGTGTTAGCATTTCCAGTTAGCACATCAATGCATGATGACTTGCACTGTAGTTGTATTTACTAAAAGTCCCACTACAGTTTGTCATTTTAATTCATCCAGAAAGTAAGTCAGATCTATTATCTTGTACACCATGTACTTTTTCTCAGTGCAACATGTTTACATTTTTCCTGCCCATTTCCTCCTATGATCCACCATCTTCATTGCCCCACCTTCTCAATGCTGTCGACAGTTTCCACATCAAGATGCATAGATACACACACACACACATATGTATATATATATATATATATATATATATATATATATATATATATATGGATAGATAGATAGATATAGACATATATATATATATATATATATATATAGATATGTATAGATATATATATATATATATATATATATATATATATATATATATATATATATACATATATACATATATACACACACATACAAATATTTCAAGCATGGACATTAATGCCCTTCTAGCCTGGCAATATACCAAAACACTTGTTCCCATAATAAGTGTCCAGGCTGTTCTTAAAATATCTAAACTAGTACTTGCTTTGATGTAATTTGTTAGTCTGTTCCATGCATCAGTTACTCTGTCAGAGAACCAATTAGTACACTTCTCATTCCTATAGAATCTTCTACATAAGTTGTTTGATGATTTTCTACAACTTTTTGATAACCCCAAACATTCCAAGAGATAGTTCTGTCTCAAAATGCCCTATACACCTGAATCATCTTAGATATATATAAAAGATACTATAAGTTTAGTATTTTAGTTTGTATAATTACAAATTTTCACATCCCTGGATGTGCTTGTTATATCTCCATTGACTCTTTCCAGTTTACTCACACTTATTTTCTTATAAGGTTTCCATATTGTTAGTCCATACTCAAGTTTGGGTCTAACATGACTGACCAACAATGACTTCATCATTTCTGACTTCCTAGACTTTACAAATCTTTTTATACAACCTATAGATCTATGACTATCATTAACCAAGTGGTTGATATGATTAGAAAGAACTCAAAGCTGGATTTACCCATATGCCCAGGTCCTTAAATGAATCTATAGTTTCAATCAATGTGTGCTGTACAAAATATTCACCTTTCAGTTTATGACTCCCAAATCTCATATGCTTAGTTTTTGATGCATTTATCAGCATATTATTCTCCTGTGCCTGGTCAATTTAGTCAAGTTCTTTTGCAGACATGCATTATCTGCAACACATGCAATCAGTTTACCAATTTCAGGTCATCTGCATACAGATTGTAGAACACCTCAGATGAAAAAGTTAGGTCTGAAAGATACAATCTAAACAAGTGCAGGCCTAAAACAGAGCCCTGTGGGACACCCTGACTGTATCCAAGATTTCACCTGTCAAATTGCTGTATGATACTTGCCATGTCCTGTTTGTAAGCCATGCAGTTAGCCATCTTATCAAGAGTACATCATTACCTATTTGTTCTAATTTATTAACCAGTGTCTTATGTATGACCCTGTCAAATGCTGAACCTAAATCTATATAAATTATATCACAGCACAATTTTTCATTTGTAGCTGTTATTATATTGCTATAGAACATAATGTTACAAGTGGTAATAAATCTATTTTCAACATATGCATACTGATATATGGTCTGAAGTCCCAACCTATCCAATTCTGACAATACCTTAGCCAATAATCACCTTCTCCATTCCTTTTCCACAGCATGAAAGTAGACTTAAGGGTCTATATGACTCTGGGTTTATCCTACTCCCCTTTCTCTTAAAGACAGGTTTAGTAAGCACACACCTCCAATCATGAGGAATCTCCCCATATTTATATGAACTAGTAAATAATAAATATAATAGTGCTATAAGTTCTTGCTGAAGTGTTCTTAGGTCATTATTACTAATTCCATCTCCTCCCTGTGCTTTTTTAGATCCAGTTTTTACAGTTCTTTTTCAAAATCATCTAATTTTGATTGAGGTATCTGAGGTTACCTGGATGTCACTAGGCTGACTTATCACCTCATTTGTGGAGCCAAACTGTTTTGTATAAGATTTTGTAAATATATCTATAATCTGTTAATTCTGAGAGTAAACTTTAGAATCTACGCACAGTTTATCAATTTGTATGTCTTTACTCCTCCTACATCTCATGTATCTATCAGTTTATCAATTTGTATGTCTTTACTCGTCCTACATCTCATGTATCTATAAAAGGGTTTCCTATTATGCTCAATATCTTTATATAAATTTTATTCATTTTTTTCTTGATCTTGTCTCACATTATGTTTCATTTCTTTGTCCAGCTTGTTTATTTCAGTTTTCAAAGTTGTAGTTTGACCTCTCTTTTGTTTCTTATACTTTTTGTCTCTCCCGTAATCGGGTATCTTGTTCTTATGGAAATATATGCCACTGATGTTGTATGCCTAGATCCTGATGTTAAACATTTTTGGATGTTTTACACTCAGTCAATTTCTCTTTCAAAACTTTCCACATTCCATTTGCAATTTTTCCACTGAACACCTCACTCCAGTAAGTTTTACATAGTGACTGTTTTGCTTACATATAATCTGTAATTAACCTTCTGTGCATTGGTTTAGATTTCAGTTTGGCAGAATTATCTAGCAACAAATTAACCTTTATAACCCCATGATCACTGCACATCAACTGTGGTAAAACTTGACTTGAAGTAACAGTAATTTCTTTAGGAACACAAACAACTGTTTATTATGTTCTGCTCCCTAGTAATTTATTTTACAATCTGAAGAATCTGTTGTTCCTGAACATACATTGTGAATCAATGCTATTCCAATCTGTTTCTGGTAAACCTAAGTCCTCAGCTAATATTATTCTTTCCTCCTGTGTTTCATGCAAGAAATGTATGAATTCCTCTAGGTCATCAGCGCTTGACTTTGGTGGTCTATACACTCCAACAACTGTTATAAGTTCCAGGTTTGTCTTTATTATCACAGTTAACAGTCTATGGTATTCATGTTATCATAAAATATGTGATAATCACAGGTCTCACAGCTATCTTTAATCCTTATCATAACATGTCCACTGGATTTTTTTTTTGTTAGAATGTCTGTTACAGTAAAAATGTTTATGCCCTGACTGAACTGGTTTCCAGTTATTGTTCTTTAAACATGTTTCACAAACAATAACAAAATATGGAGAGGATACAAGTGTGTCCCAGTATGAAGTTGTCCTTATAATAAGAGAAGCATCTGCCCTTTGACCTATTCATAACCGCACCCTCTGTGCATCATGCAAAAATGCTAAAGTCATTCATATGCATGTGCACCTAAGTAAATGCCCACTTCTGCAGATGATATACTTCATTTGACATTTACATTTTAACATCCTGACTGAAAAATCCAGGTTACACTGGGGAATATAGCACAGAAAGTACAAAAGTTACCCACACTCAAGGAAGGGAAAGCCACCATTTAAGCTGCATATTCTGATCCACCTGTACTAAAGTAGACTTGGACCAGACTACTTAGATAATAAGAGAGCTAAAGAGTCAGTTTACCAGTCCAACTACCCAGTTAACAAACTTAAATAGTGAAATGAATAAATCACAGAAAAAATCAGCAGAACTATTATTTAAAATATAACAACTAATTGTAGATTCATCAAATTATACAATGTATCTCATCCAAAATTAAAAGCCTCACTAGACAATATGAGACCAAAATTCCCAAACTTGAAAAAAAAATGTAGCAGAGATTAAAAGTGAGCTATTCTGGATCAACAGTTACATATCAAAAATATACAATCACATAAGAAAGCCCAAATCTGCACAAATACATTATGTAACTGTATGATACATCAGACAAAGTAATAATTACACATGTGAAGCACATGTGAAGATCATAATACTTAAAATATTTCCACAAAAAATCTTTATCACCTCAGTGAAGATTATATTCATGGTGCTTTCTACAGACTTTCATTTATACCAAATAATCTTTCAAAAATATTTCATTTATGACAGTTTATTGAGTTGAATTTATAGTTCTCAGGTAACAGGCACATGGATACATATTTGCTAGTGATGTGTATTCCTTGCCGATTTGGAATAATAATTCCTTCATGGCAATCAGACTACAGTATAAGGATAGGGCAGTATTCATAATCTCAGCCTATGTTCTACAGCAGGTAGTAGTAGTGAAAAAAAACATGCATTCGGACAACAGCTGCAGGACCTACTAGATAAAGCAGAACAACATGAATTAGTGTTGATAATGGGTGAGCTGAATGCACATATCGAGACAGACAGAACAGGATATGACAATTGCCTTGGTCGACATGGGTGGAACAACCAGAATACAGATGCAGAGGTCATTCTAGACTTTTGTCTTGCAAATGGTTTGATGGTGGCAAACACATGGATCACTAAGAGAGACAGTCATATGATGGCATACTGGAGTGGCCAACATACAACTCGGGTATACTTCCTCCTAGTACAAAAAGGAACTTGAGTAGAATTAGTGATTGCAAAGTCATTCCCAGTAAAATAGTTGACCCACAGCAAAAAAACATTGGTTGCTAACAATTAGCTGCAAGCAGTGGTCAGAGAAGGCTCCAAGATCAACCTAGACCAGGCTGAAGACCTGGATGTTGACTGGGGTGAAATAAAAATTCAAGGAAATACTCAGGGCTCTAACACCTCAGGAAGAAGAGGAAATACAATGGATATAAAAAGTTTACACACCCCTGTTAAAATGCCAGGTTTTTGTGATATAAAAAAATTAGACCACAATAAATCATTTCAAAACTTTTCCCACCTTTAATGTGACCTATAACCTGCACAATTCAGTTGAAAAACAAACAATTCTGTTAGGGGAAAAATATAAAAAATAAAAAACATACAATAACCTGGTTGCATACATATGCACACCCTTAAACTAATACTTTGTTGAATCACCTTTTAATTTAATTACAGCATTCAATCTTCTTGGGTAGGAGTCTATCAGCATGGCACATCTTGGCAATATTTGCCCACTCTTCCTTGCAAAAATACTCTAAATCTATGAGATTGTGAGGGCATCTCTTGTGCATAGCTCTCTTCAGGTCACCCAACAGATTTTTCATTGGATTTAGGTCTGGGCTCTTTCTGGGACATTACAAAACTTTTATTTTCTTCAGGTGAAGCCATTCTTTTTTTGATTTGGACGTAAGCTTGGGGTCACTGTCATGTTGAAAGCTGAAATTCCTCTTCATCTTCAGCTTTCTAGCAGACGCCTGAAGGTTTTGGGTCAAAAGTGACTGGTATTTGGAACTGTTCATAATTCTCCCCACCTTGAATAAAACCCCAGTTCCAGTTGGAGAAAAGCGACCCCAAAACATGATACTGCCACCACCATGCTTCACTGTGGGGATGGTGTTCTTTTGGTGATGCGAAGTATTGTTTTTGTGCCAAACATACCTTTTGGAATTGTGGCCAAAAAGTTCAACCTTGGTCTCATTAGAACATAACACATTTTCCTACATGCTTTTGGGAGACATGATGTATTGTTTTTCAAATTTTAGCTGGGCCTGGGTGTTTTTCTGTGTAAGAAAAGGCTTTCGTCTTACAACCCTATCCCATAGCCCAGACATATGAAGAACAAGGGAGATTCCTGTCACATGTAGTACACAACCAGTACTTGTCAGAAATTCTTGCAGCTCCTTCAATGTTGCTGTAGGTCTCTTGGAAGCCTCCCTGACCAGTTTCCATCTTGCCTTTTCATCAATTTTGGCAGGGATGTCCAGTTCTTTGCAATGTCACTGTTGCCCCATATTTTCTCCACTTTTTGATGACTGTCTTCACTTTGTTCCATGGCATATCCAATGCTGTGGAATTTGTTTGTGTACCCTTCTCCTGACTAGTGCCTATCAACAATGAGATCCCTTTGATACTTTGCAAGCTCTCTGTAAACCATGGCTTTTGCTGTAGCAGGCAACTGAGTAAATATCAGGAAAATCCTACTAGGAAAGCTGAACTTTATTTGGGGTTAATCAGAGTCTCTTTAACTGATGGCAGGTGTGTATCCAAGAAGATTGAATGTTGTAATTAAATCAAAAGGCGCTTCCACAAAATATTAGTTTAAGAGTGTGAACACTTATGCAACCAGCTTGTATGTGTTTTTATTTTTTATATTTTTCCCCCCAACAGATTTGTTTTTCAATTGAATTGTACAGGTTATAGGTCACATTAAAGGTGGGAAAAGTTTTGAAATGATTTATTGTGGTCTCATTTTCTTTTATACACTTAATGATGTGCTGACTGACTTGAAACTTTAGGAGTATTTCCCTGAAATTAATGCATGGGAATAGTGAGGGCTCTGATGTTTCTGCTTAGAGAAGACCCAGCATGTTTACACCTATAAATACTCCTCTAGCAGAAGCCTTCTATAAGTTATGTGTTGATGATATTTACAATTATTTTTCTCATCCCTCTGGTAAGAATGTGAAAAGTTATAATAATTTAAGTTGAGGAGAGTATTCTTCTTTTATAGATCTAATGAATTGCAATGACATTTGTTTTCACCCTGCTGACAAAGGGGGCGGTATAGTTGTTATGGATGTTTCAAGTTATTTGAATGCTATGTTACTGATTTTAAATTATGAATGTACTTACATCAGAATAAGCAGACTAGAGGTAACTAAATTAACTGCCAAGATACAGGAGAGAGTTGAAACTCTGCTGATGGAAGGAGTGACAGACAGGTGCTTGTATGAATCCTTTTTGGTTAAGAATGCAGTAATACCGAAAATGTATGGGCTACCTAAGGTCCATAAACACCAGTTAAATTCACACATGCGGCCAACAGTTTCTGGCAGGGTATGGGATACAGAGCCTATATGTCTATCTATGTAGAAAATCAACTCCACTCAGTAATTAATGGAGTAGGGGACATTCTGAGAGACACCAGGGATTTCCTTAATAAGTTGTACAATTGCTCTATTACAAATTACAGAGAAGAGGCCCTTTTGGTTACTATGGGTGTAACTTCTCTGTTTACCTGCATTCCAAATAGTGCAGGTATTGACAATGTTAGAGCACTTTTGGGTCATAACCCTGCATATGACAATGATAAAGTGTGTTTGATCTGTACCCCGCTAGAACTCATACTGGAAAATAATGTGTTTTTGTTTGAAGATAAGTATTGCCTACAACAGACAGGAGTGGCCATGGGCACAGTATGTGCCAACAGTTATGCCAATATGGTTTTGGCCGAGTGAAGATACAGAATGTATTCTCTGATTTGAATGGGTTTAAGAGGTCTGTCCTTTATTATGGCTGTTATGTGGAATACCTGTTTCTTATTTGGGGGGATACAGAAGAAACCCTTGACCGATTTGTGCATTACCTAAATAGCACCACTTGCTTCCTTCGGTCCATTTCTTTTTTAGATGTGATGGTGCATAAGACCCCAGGAGGGTTATACACTAAACAATATGTCAAATCTTGTAAAACCAATAATGTTGTACACTCTCGGAGCATGCAACCTAAGCATGTTAAGCAGAATGTTCTGAAAGGACAGTTTTTTTAGAACAGCTAGATTGAACACCAAAGATAGTGATATGTATGATTCTTTTGAGACTCTTACAACTGAACTTTTAGATAGAGGGTACAGCAATTCAGAGATTATAACTGCACAGAATGATGCAGTTATGTTCAGAGATACTCGAACTAGACCTTACTTTAAGGAGTAAGCTGAACAGCCTACTCCTTTGACCTCACAGCCCATTCAGCCAACATGTATGAGCCTTACATATTCTAAGGATTCAGGTTCCATCTGCGGGAATCATTAGGAAACACTGGAGAGTTTTAGCCTGAGATGAGAAATGTAAGGGGCTGTTAGGAGATTCTCCATCCTCCTGTTTTAAGAATCGCCCTTCATTAAAATAGATGTTATGCTATAAGCCTCTGAATAGCAAAAAGAAGAATACAATAATTGAAAGAATAGACACGCATCCCTGTAATCATTGCAATATGTGTAGATACATAGATATTGATGACCAGTTCATACACACGGACACAGGACGGGTTTATGATACTAGACTTTATGCTGACTGTGGCAGTCAGAATGTAGTATACTGTGCGTCCAGTGTGATCTGTAAAAATTTTTATGCTGGAAAAAACAACCGTTGTTTAAGAGATCAAATTACTATGAGTGATGAAAGGAATGCACTGTCTAAACATGTTAAAACAGCAGGGTATAATCATTGGTTTAAATTTCTGGTGTTGGAAGTGAACACACCAAGACTTAGAGGAGGTGATAATAAAACACAAACAGAATATGTGGAAATTAAGTGGATGCATTTACTTTGGGCAACTGAAGGTAAAGGGTTAAATGATGTCATTCCCATTAAGCCGATATTAAGGTCACATGATCTTAGACATTGCATTATAAAAGTGTACTCTGGTACAGAGACTTTTAATTGGATATGAAGAAGTACCTGTGTGTATGAAAGCGCTTGTCCTTGTTGCATTTAAAATTTTTTTATATATTTTTTAGGTTCATAGGTTGATACTAGGCTATCTGCCCTAGGGCATTTATAAGCCTAGCCAGAGTATGTTTGGCTTTCACCACCCTTTTAGATTAGTTGACTGCGCCTCTGTATAGTAGGTCACAGAAGGTAGCCCTTTTAAGGTTTGTTTACTGTACCTCTGTCAAGCAGCGACACAGAAGAGATCCCAGGGGTAAACTTACGATCTCCTATCCATTCGTCAAGATTTCTCTTTCTTGAAGAGGGTCAGTGAGGGGCTCTGCCTGACATAGATTGGGATTTTGTTCCAGAGTGAGGGGAGCCTCTGGGATATGAATCTGTCCTTCCAGCATGTCCCATTTATTTATGTGCTGAGGTTCAGGTCCCTGGAGCATGTAGCTCTAAGGGATTTAGATTTCCTGAGGTGAAGCATGTCCATTAATTCTGGGTTGGACATGGCATTATACGTTAAGACACAGATTGCCTCTGAGTAGGCGGTACGCAACTGAGTAGAGCTGGAGTTTCTTTAGTCGAATTGCATAGGGCATCTGTTTGAGCCCCTTGATCCTCTTGGTGAGATACTTTTGGGGTCTTTCCAGTTGCTAAAGATGTCGAGTAAGGTACATTCCAAATGGGGCATTGAACTCAATTATGGGCCTGATAAGTGATGAGTAGAGGGGCACAATGACCTCTCTTGATCTAGATGTGAACCCTTTCATGATAAGGTGGGCTATATAGAAGGTCTTTCTAACCACTTTGGCAACGTGATTGTCAAAGGAGAGATTGCTATCCACTTGGGTCCCCAAGTCCCTAATTACTTCTTCTGTACTTAATGGATTACCACCTATGTGGTAATTTGTGGGCACTTTGTTTTTTCCAAAGGGGATGACTATGGACTTTTTGGCATTTAGCTTTAGGCCATGGCTCTGGCACCAGTTATCCGTCTCTGTGAGACCCTTTTGGAGAATGCTTGTGTCAGTCGGATTATAGCACCCAGTTTGCAGTAATCTGCGAACTTGGTCAGCCATAGTCCACCCATGTTAGCCTGTACCTCGGAGAAATATATACCGAACAAGAGAGGTCCCAGGACTGAGCCTTGTGGGACACCACTTGTAACTGGTTTAGATTCTGACATGGCACCTGCTATTCTGACCATGTGGGTTCTATCCCTGAGCCAGTTTGCAACTCATCTTGTGACATAGGGCTTGATATTTAAGCTGGTGAGCTTATTTATGATGCCCGAGTGGGGTATTGTGTCAAAGGCCTTTGCTAGGTCTAGGTAGGCTGTGTGGACTACCTTCCCTTCATCTATGGCTTTGGTAACTGTTTCAAAGAAGTCAACCAGGTTCAAGAGGCAAAATCTGCCCTTAACGAAGCCGAATTTGGAAGGATCCAGTGTCTGGAGGTTCCCAATGTCTTTGTTTATGATTTCCATTATGATACGTTCCATAGCTTTGCATACCAGGCTAGTTAGGCTTATAGGGCGATAGTTTCCAGGGTCTGTTGTGGCACCACCTTTGTGGAGTGGGACCACTGTTGCTGTACGCCATTCCTTGGGAACATATCCTGTAGTAAGGCTGAGATTGAACAGTGATTTTATATGAGGGTTTAGTTCTTCTTGGAGCTCATGTAAGACGCAGCCCGGGACACCATCTGGTCCCATTGATGCTGTGTTTTTAGCTTTGGAGAGGGCAGCTCTCACCTGTGCATCTGTGATCTCAGGAAGGCTACACTCTGTTGGGATAGATATTTGCTCTTTTGAGGGGGAAGAGGGGGAGAAGTTTGCATTGAACCTTTCTGCTAGGATGTTGGCAATGTCTGTGGGTTCAGTGAATGTTTTGTCATTTTGCACTAACTCAGAGCATATCTGGGAGTTGCCTCCCAGGTTTCTGACATAACTAAAGAAGGCCTTGTGATTATCTTTAGTGTCTTCTGCAATTTTTCTTTCAAAGCTGGCCTTAGAAGATTTTATGAAGGATCGTAGTTTCTTGCTAGTACTGATCAGTGACGCCTTCCCTTTTTGAGATTTTGCTCTGTCATGTAGTAGCTTTCTCCTTCTGTTGTATAGCTTATTTATGGCCAGGGTCCACTAGACAGGTCTCCTGCCTTTGGAGGAGTGAGTCTTGGTTTTATTTGGGATAGCATGCCCCATGCATTCCTGTAGGTGTCCATAGAGTGCTTTTATAAAGGATTCTGCATTTTGGGCCGCATTGTCCACTGGCCCTGGGGCTTTGAAGGATTCCACCTCAGCTTTGAGAAGTGTGAAGTTTGCTTTTGAGAAATTCTTCACCGTGGTTTCCTTGGCTAGGGGTGGGGACAGAATATGGATGTCCAGTGAGATTTGTTTATGGTCTGATCTTACCAATGAGGGGTATACCTCTGGTGTGGAACATAGAGACCCCATGTTGGTGATGACCAGATCCAGTATGTTTTCCCCTCTTGTGGGAGTGGTGATCAGTTGTTCCATAGCATTTGAGTTTATAAATTCTAGGAACAGTTGGGCGAGGGTGTTTGGGCTTGAGTAGTTTTCCCAATCGATGTTTGGGTAGTTGAAGTCACCCAATATAATAGTGTTTGGAGAGACCTTCATATTCTCAAGTGTTCTTAGGAAAGCTGAGTGAAGTTCCTGTGTTTGGGAGGGTGGTCTGTAGCAGGCTACAAACTGAAAGGCAGTTTTCCCCACTGTTAGTTGCACATGGATGGTCTCTGAAGCTTTGTGCAGTGCCACTAGCCTGGAGGTGTGGGTATCTTTGATAAATATGGATACTCCCCCTCCTTTTGTGGTTCAGTCAAAGTTTTGGGGCCAGAAAGCATGGTATGAAGTATAGCCTGGTAGTGCTGGGGTGCTCTCGGGAGCCTTGAACCAGGTTTCTGTTGCTGCACAGATATCGATATTCTCCATACTGAGGAGAGTCTTGAGTGCATGCATCTTGAGGGTAAGATGCTACTCAAGGTCAGGTTTATACCGGACTGGGCTACATGGTCAAAGAGCTCCTGTACGTCTTTTTTCATGTAGTCCAGGGAGGTATGTCTCAGGTCATTCACACCAGCATGGACAATGATGGAGGCATACTTGTACTTGCTTTGGAGTGACCTGAGTGCTTGTGTTATGTGGCAGATCCTGGCACCCGACAGGCAGCTTACAGTGACCTTCTCCTTGTTCAGCCTGGTGAGTGGGATGTCAGTGTGTCTGACAATAGAGTCACCTATTACAAGTGTATTAGGTGTGCTGTTTAGCCTTAAGGGCTGTGACTGTGTGGCACACTGACTTTGTGAGCTATGTGCTACATGGATATTGTTTCGTGGTAGGTGTTGCTTGGATGTCTGCTTTGGAGGTCTCTGCTGCTTAGGCAGATTTTTATTAAAATTGATCTGCTCATATCTCCCTGCCTAGCCACCTTTTTTCTTTTTCTTTCTCATTTTCGTATATCACAAAAACCTGGCATTTTAACAAGGGTGTGTAAACTTTTTATATCCACTGTAGGTGGCGCTGAAGAAGAACGACAGCCTCTCAAATGACTATAGAAAAACTATGTGGCCGAGCCAGGTATGGAAATAAGGAACATAAAGAAAGATGGTAGTAAAATGCAGAAGTCCAGGAAGTCATCAAAAGAAAGAAGGAATGCAGGAAAAAGTGGGAGATAGAAAAAAGACCAGGCTGACAAGGAATTCTGGTCAGCTAGCAAGCAGGCTAAGATGGGATTTGCATTAGCAAAGAACAAGGCATCAGAGACACTCTACCAGCTCCTGGAAAGTGACTCAGTAAGTGACACAAAGAAATTCTAACAGGGTGCAAGGCAAAAACAGAAACATAAAGAAGAGAGTCAAACATCCTGCATAAGAGATGCCAGCAACAACCTGCTGACCAGTCCACATGATCTCAAAGGCAGATGGAAGGAATACTTCCAGTAGCTTCTGAATGAAAAAAAAAACAATGTCAATACAAGTAGGAACAAAAACAAAACAAAACAAAAATAATAATAATTCCAGCAAGATCACCAAGCGAAGATTAAATGGTTTTAATGCTAAACCTTTCCACTGTCTCCAGCTTCTGAATGAAGAAACCACCAGAGATGCTGCACTACCCCAGACAGAGCTTACAATGAAAGAACAGGAGGAGCTCACCCTCAAAAAAGTAATAACAGCACTAAGGAAAATGAAGTTACTCTAAAGCTAGCTATGAAAACAGAATTGCAGCAGATAGTAAAGACAATTGCAGCAGATAGTAAAGACAACCACAAAGCCTTCTATAGTTATGTAAAGAATCTCCACGGCAATACCCAGATTTGCTCTGAACTACTGCACAATGGTACCTCCTATAATGAGCAAACAGATATTGCCAATATACTGGCCGACAGATTCAGTGCCAACTTTACCCCTCCCCCAAGGGGCCAGTCATAATACCAGTAGATTGCCAGGCACCCAGTATTACTGCTGCACAGGTTAAAACAGCAGTGTCCAAGGCCAAGAATACAGCTTCTATGGGACCTGACAATATCCCTGGCTGTGTTCTACATGAACTACAGAGTGAACTGGCACCTCACCTGTGTGCCCTGTTCAGTCACAGCCTCACCTCAGGCTTTGTCCCTACCAAATGGCACACTGCTACAGTCATCCCTCTCCATGAAGGAGGAGTGACTATAGACCCTGGGAACTATCGCCCCATTAGCCTGAGGAGTCTGATATGCAAAGCTATGGAATGCATCATCATGGACATAATAAACAAGGATATAGGGAATCTCCAAACTCTGGATCCCACACAGTGTGGTTTTGTGAAGGGTAGATCATGCCTACTCAACCTGGTCAACTTCTTCGAGTGAGTCACCAAAGTTGAAGATGAAGGCAAGTTGGTTCATATAGTCTACCTTGATCTGGCCAAGGCCTTTGATACCATTCCCCACTCAGGAATCCTAGAAAAACTCACTAAGCTAGGCATCAACCCCTACATCACTAGGTGGGTTGCAAACTGGCTCACAGGTAGACCCACAGTGTGAAAATAGCTGACTCCAAGTCAGACTGCCAGCCAGTCATGAGTGGAGTCCCACAGAGTTCGGTCCTGGGTCCTCTCCTGTTTGGTATCTACTTCTCTGAAGTCCAGGACAATACAACGGAACTCTGGCTGACAAAGTTCACAGATGACTGCAAGTTGGGAGCTATTATTAACTTCCCAAGTGATGTTGACATCCTACAGAAAGCCCTCACTGTGACCAACAACTGGTGTCAGAACCATGGCCAATGCCAAAAAAAATGTGTCATCATCCCCTTTGGGAAAAACCTGGTTCCCATGAATTAACACATCGATGGTAGTCCACTGAACACAAAAAGTGCTATAAGAGATCTGGAAACACAGGTTGACAGCAACCTCACTTTTGACCACCACATTGCCACTGTGTTTAGAAAGTCCTTCCTTGTGGCACATCTCATTACTAAGGGTTTTGCACCCAAGAAGAAAGAGGTCATTGTCTTCCTCTACTCTTCCCTCATTAGGCTAGTCATTGAGTACAAAATGCCCCATTTGGCATCTACCTCACTAAACACGTGCAACAACTGGAGAGCCCACAAAAGTACCTCACAAAGAGGATCCTAGGCTTAAACATCTGTCCTATATGGACAGACTAAAAAAACTCCAACTTTTCTCTGTCTTATATTGCCTACTTAGAGACAATCTCTGCTTGTCTTACAAAGCCATGTCTGACCCAGCCCTATTAGAAATGCTACATCTAAAGAAATCCCAATCCCTCCGCACCACATGGTGCAGAGACCTCAACCTCATTACCACAAATCAACAGAACATGCTGGAGGGACAGATTCATAACCCAGAGACTGCTCATGCTATGGAATAGACTTGCCATACATGTCAAGCAGAGCACCTCACTGGCCCTCTTCAAGAGAAATCTTGATGAGTTGATGGGAAATAGAACATTCACCCAGGGATCACTCCAGTGGCTTTACTCAACAGAGGCACTGGGAACTAAGGTCAGGTGACATGATGCTAGGGTAATCCTATTGGCTATGCTTGTAAAGGCCCTGGGGCCATTAGCCTAGTACACACCTATGAATCTATGATCCTATGAAGTCATGGAATGTAGCAGACTCATATGAGGTCACAGCAGATATTTATTATTTATTTGTCTTTGTTTACCGGGAAAAGTCTACCTGGGCAAAACACATTTTCAGTGGAGGTCTACGGAGAAAAGTTTCATATTTAAGTTACAAATGATGTACCTTTATAACTGCAGGATAAAAACATCTGCACGTGAGTTTATTTGCATGATTTTTTAAACATTTTTAAATATTTCTTACAAGAGCATAACATTTTAACATGAAAAACTAAGAGAAAAATTAAAATAAATTGGATAATTTTTGAATAGAGAAATAATGTACAGTAACAATTTATTTATAGCATGATGGCTACTGGGAAAAGATCAAACTGGGGTGTTTTTGAGTTTAGTAATAATTTACAGACAGACAAGTAGAATGTAACTTAAAAAATGATGAGAGAGATGAAAGGAGAAGTTATGGAAATGAAGAGGAAGATAAATGGGCAGAGGAAGAAATGTAGTTAGTGGTGGGGTTTGATAGAAGAAGGAAAAGTAAAAATTCAGGAAATAACTACAGTATGAGGAGAAGCGATAAACTGCAAAAAGATTGGGAAGCAAAATGGCTATAAGATTTGGTGAAAATATAATCTGAGTAAAGCTAGCCAGATGAGCTGGAAGAACAGAAACATCTTTGGCATAGGTGCTGATTAAGCAAAGTTCTGAAATTAAGCTTTTGATCTGTGTTAACTCTGTGTGGATTTCTTTCCAGAGTTTTGACATTTAATGAGTATAGAGAGAGTCTCCAGCAGTGTGGAATGTCTTACTGATACATAGCAAAAGTTTACTTCCCAGTTCGATGTTATGGCGTTTGGACACCTGTGCGTTTGAACTTCTAATATAGACCCATTTTATAAGGTTGGTTGCAAATGAACTACATTGTAGTAGCAGGTAGCTACTTTAATTTTATACATAGTTTTGATATTTGTAAGAATAGGGGAAGCATATAACAGAGAAGGAGGGAGGTATGTTACTGTTAAGATAATCCTTGCTTGATCTTTCAGTATTTAGCCCTTTAGGAGGAGACAAGTTTTTAGTGAGTTTTCTTGATGAAATGATATATGTGGTGATCAAATTTGAGACTGTCATCTGCTATGATTCAAAGTAGTTTAGTTTGGCTTATGGTTTCTATTAAGGTAATATGAAATGTGTGCTTCTGGTTAAGGAGTTGTTTTGAGGAAAATAGCATAAGTTTTTTTTTTTGGTGTTAAACAACGGGTTAGAATTTTTTAGCCATATTTCAGTGTCAGTGAATTATTTTGTATTTCCTGTAATTCGGCTATGGATAGAGCAGAGCAGATTAAGGGTTGAATCATTGACATATTGTACAAGAGTGGCAAGTGTTGAAATAGTATGAAGTTTATTTATGAAAATATTAAACAGAACAGCGGTAAGTATTGAACCATGGGGAACACCAACAGAAACTGGGTCAAATGCTGAAATGTTTTGTTGCCGTTTAGTTGCCTGCTGATGACTGCATAAACTGTGAAACCAGGAAAGGGGCAGTAAGTGAGACCTAGTGTTGCAGGTTGAGAGATGAGCTTTTGGTGGGACATTGTGCCAAATGCTTTGGAAAGGTTATGGAAAAGTGAAGAAACAAGGTTGCCCTCATTTCTGTACTGGTTTACTACATTGGTGAAGTTGAGGACAACAGTATTACCACTGATTGGGCCTGCAATTGTACTGGTTGTTAGACAGGAGATTGTGTTGGGTTATATGTTTCATAAGTTCAGTGTGAATATATATCTCCAGGACTTTAGAAAGGGGTGATAGTTTTTTAACTCTGTTGAAGTACTTCCTTTGTGAAGGGGTATAATAATGGATTTTTTCCCATACAGATGGGACATAATTTTCAGTGACTGACTAGTTGATCAGACTTGAGATAAGGAAGGCTAGTGCTTTTGCACCTGTTTTGAAGAACACACTGGGAAGGTTACTGGCAGCTGAGGTGGTTGCTTTTAACTTGGCTAGAATCTTGTTCTGGTTGACATTGGGACATGCTGAAAACTAAAAGTCAATATGTTGTTTCTGGGAACATATGGAAGTTAAGAGGGGTGAAGTGAGGTGGTCATTGATTAATGATAGAACTGACTAGAAAAAACGAATGTTGACCCGAGTGGCATTGGAAAAGAATGTTGTTTGAAATAGAAGGACAGGATGTAGTGGTATAGGTAAAGTGTAATAGTTTACTTAGAGAGGACTAAAACAGCTTGGGGTTGTTTTGGTGCTTTTTTTTTTTTTTTTTTGGAGGTTACTGTAGTATGACTTCTTGTCAGATTTAACAAGGATCTTGGTATGGTTTCTGAGATATCTACAGTTTTGATAAGTATGTTGTGTTTTATTCTTATACCAGTCTTTTCATACTTTATCTGTTTGCAGCATAAGCTGTTTGGTCTCTTTTGTCAGTCATGGCACAATATTAGATTTGTACCCTTTTTGTCCTAACTGGTGTTAAATCATTTACTATTTTTACTAAGGTGTAATTGAAGTGAGTAACTGTTTCATCTCAGGGCATTACTCTTAATACACTCCAGATATAGTGGGACACTGCTGTAATACATGTGTCTTTGCCAAATTTGGTTTAATTGTGTACTTATTATAGACTGTTTGGGTAAATCATGTTGTTGTCTGATTATATAGGTTGGGAGGTGGTCACTTATAGTACCTGGTAAGTAACCAGAAGATTTAATATAACGGGGACTGTTTGTCAATATCCAGTCCAGTGTGGACCGCCTGTTAGTGCTTTTGTTGATTTGTGGTGGAGCTTATTAGTTGGGTGAAGCCAAGTAGGAGAACAGAGTCCTTGGGGTTGCTGCTGTTTATGGATTCCAGTCCATATTAAGGTCATCTAAGATGAAGGTTTCCTTGGGGATGTTGTCAGATATCCAGTGTAGGACATTTTCAGTTTTGTTAATGTTGTTGCCTGGCAGGATGTATACTGCTCAGATGCGTATATATTTCTTTTGGTTGATTCTGAAGTATGCATGCAAAAGTTTAGCATTATTAAATTTTAAGATATTTAGATGGTCTAGAGTTACTTCTAAGTTAGTTTTTTTATAAATAACAGCAATACCACCGGTTCTTTTAAGATTTCTGTCCTTTCTGAGTATGTTAAAATCTTGGGGAATAATTTCATTCTCAGTTATTTCTTGTTTTCGCCAGGTTTCAGTGGTGATTACATTGTCTGAGGAGTAAAAATCTAGACATGCATGGATATCATGAATTTTGTTGCAGATGCTTCTGAGGTTAATGTGGAAAAAATAAGCTTAGTTTCATTAGCTGACAGCAAAATTACGTTGAGATGATTGGAAATTAATGGGTTGGCCATGGTAAGTAGTTGAAGTGTGGGTCTGGGTTTAGGGTGAATATCTCTACTAAGTTTCAGGATGGAGATAAGGTGAGTAAAGGTATATTCGTATTTGTATCTGACTATTCTTATCGTTAATATATATGTACCAGAACAGATCTGAGCATGTATGCTGCTACAGAGAAGGAAAGATAAACAGGGAGACAAAGAGGGTTTTGTGATATAATGTATGTGTGTTTGTGATGGAGATGGGACACATTGTAGGAATATTATAGTAGTTAGTGAAGTGGGCTAGTGTTGTGAGTGTACAAAACAATAGCAGTTGACTTACTGTCATTGTGAGTTGAGGTTGTAAGAGTTTAGATGTTGTGTAGAAGAAGGTAGAGGTTTGATAAGATGATGGATGCATGGTATATTAAAGAAAGGAGTGTTAAGAGAACTGGAAAGGAAGAGGTGTGGTAAAGGGTGGGGAGATGTTTTTTTTTCAGGGTGGTATACAGATAGTTAAGGTAGTAGAGAGTGGTTAGGTTGTGTGCAGAAAGCTGCATGATATGAGTTTGTAGGCAGGGGAAGGTGAATAAGTGAGTAGTGTATAGATGAGGGAGGAGACAAAATATGTGTATTGATGAGCAGGACAGTAGTCCAAAGCAGTAGCCATGGGGTAGTAATATGAGCATCTAAAAAAAAGTGCTTTTGTGGTACTGGTATGTGCGTGTGTGTGTGTGTGTGTGTGTGTGTGTGTGTGTGTGTGTGTGTGTGTGTGTGTGTGTGTGTGTGTGTGTGTATATATATATATATATATATATGTGTGTGTGTGTGTGTGCATTTGTGTATGTGTATGCATATATATGTATATATATATATATATATATATATATATATATATATATATATACATATATATATACATATATATATACATATATATATCTATATATCTATATATATATATATATATATATATATATATATATTAATATTATAATTTACAATAGTGTGTCTGTGAATGGATGGGCAAAGGTTTTGGTAATCATGAGTGTGTATGGAAAAAAGTTGGTTGAGAATGTCTGCAAAGAAAGTTTTAAGTCTGTGGAACAAGCGGCAGCAGGAATTGGCACAGGATTGAAAACGGAAGAGAGTTTTAATGTATATGCCTTTAAGGGGTTGGTAATATTTATTAAATTGCAGGAGGTGTTAAGAAGGAATAAATGTAAGGGTTCAGGGGGTGGTTGGGGAACTGGGGGTAAAAGGGGAGCAGAGCAGGCAACCAGTCTATGCGGGCAATTCTAGCATAAGTAATGGTGAAGAGACCCATTTAAAATCATGTACATTGCTAATTATGGACTAAACATGCTTAGTTATTAGTTGGGGACATACAAACTCATCCCTAGCCCAAATTAAATTAGCTAACAATAGATAAAGTATTAAAGTGTGGGTGGGGGGGGGGTCAGTCACAGACATTTCCTTAGCCTGAACCGATGCAGTTGCATTTACAAACAACTAACAGAGATGAAGATACAAGCCTTGCTAGCAAGTAATTAAACAGGGACTGCTAGATCAGTTACCAAATAACAATAAAGACATACACAGGGTTAACGTGTACTTGCAATTTTATGTGCCTTTTGCAAGTTGAAAAAGGAAAGTAGAATTCTGTACTCAGGGAGTTCAGTGTGTTTTGTAAAAGAAGAAACCAGCTGCAGATTGAAGTAAACTAAAGGAGATATGTAGTAAAGAACACTGCAGCTAGGTTTTAAAGAACAGAGCCAAAGACTCAGCTATCAACAGTGTGTTAGTGTCAGAAGAAAGAATAAGAAAACAAGAAAAAAACATAGATATATAATAATAGAGATATAATAAGGATACTGGGTGAGGTAGGGGAGAAATTGCTCCTGAGGGTACTGTTAGCAGTATGGAGAGAAAGGCTTATCCCAGATGACTGGAAAATAATCCTGCTTTTGCCAATGTACAAGAACAAAGGAGACATCTACACCTGTGGGCAGTACAGAGGTATCAAACTCCTGCCACATGCAGGAAAGTTCTGGAAATGGTGACTAAAAAATGATTACACAGTGCAGTAGAAGGTAAGATTGGAGATGATTAGATCGGATTCAAATCAAAATGCAGCACAACTGACCCAATGTTTGCAGTGAGACCGATAGCTAAGAAGTAACTAGAGATAAGGAAAGAGTCCAACTTGACATTCCTAGACTTTGAGAAAGCATATGACAAGATCCCGAGAAAGCTGATTTAGGCAGTCCTGTGGTGGTTTGAAGTTCCAGAAACATTTGTAGAATTAGTGCAGGCTATGTAGAAGGACCCAAGAACTCAAGTACAAATGTGTTCAGTCTTACAGAAGGGTTCCAGGTAGGAGTGAGTGTGCATCGAGTTTCAGCTATGAGCCCACTGATGTTCATACTGGAGATGAACTACACCAGCAAAGAGATTGGAGGGGAGAAATCAACAAATTTGCTGTATGCAGATGAAGTGTCATTACAAGCAAACTCTGAGCAACAATTTTAGTAAATGAAAGGGGAATGGAATGAAAACTGAAGGCACCTGGGTAAATCTGAGTACATATAAGAAAGTTGTAATGGCAGCAAATGGAGGAAATCAAAAATAGCTGAGAACTGAAACAGACGGAAAAATAGTGGAACAGGTTAACATATTCAAGTATCAAGGAGTACTGGTTGAGGAGAAGGGAAGTCTGAATGAGGAGGTCAAAGCTAGAGTTAGAGGGGCTACAGTCAACTGGCACAGAGTGTCAGATGTAATGTATGACAGAAGAATGACAAAGAAGCTGAAAATAAGGTATACAAAACTGTGGCATGTATGGTACAGAAACCTGGGCAGTAAAGGCAGAGCAGATGAGGACGTTAAAGGTGCTGGAGAGGAAGTGCCTGAGTCAGCTGGTAGGATGCACACTGTGGGACAGACAACGAAATGAAGACATCAGAGCAGAAGCCAAAATAGTGGCTGGGACCTGAAATAATAATGTCGGGACCCGAAACTCTGGTGAAGGTCCATAGTGATCCTAATGTGTAAATCGGTTTTCCAGTCTGGGTATTGGGGGAAAGACTAGTCAAACCATCTAGTATCTTGTTCCTTCTAAAGTTTCCCTGAGGATAGCTGACACTCAGCAGATACAGTTTTATCTGGTCATGCTAATGATTAGAGGTCTTGGGGCTGAAACAATCTCAACCTGTTCTCAAACTATAAATGTGTAAGAAGCCCAACTCACTGGCTTGGAGATGTGCATGGAATGCAGGTGCCTAGTGGGCCACTTTTGGTAAGCAGAACTGGCACTGTGGGATGAGCTGAACATCAGGTTAAGGCACTCTATGCTGACACTCATCAGACCCCAGAAAATGTGTTGGTTGATACACACTGCAGGATAGTGGCCATGGAAGATGGAATCCACTAAAGGGTGTGCAACAACTCACCTGCCGAATCAGCTAACCCTAAAAAATGGATGGCACTGGAGCATTAAGCCCATACCCATAACCATCACTGAGGGCCGAAGGGGCTACACCATGACTAGTAGTAGGGCTGCTGCAGTGGCACTGAAGCCCAGGCAAGGGCCTGGGTGGAGCAGGTGCAGATCTTGTTGGTAGCAGCAAATATTCAAATGACAGCTTTGAAGGTCAAAGTGGAGATGGTTTCTATGTGAACAGCAGCTGAACATGGGGCAGTTAGTCCTGAGAGACAAGTTCTGTTTTGAAGGGATGGACGATGGCCTCCATCACCATTGACTGATCGAAAGGAAGAAAGATTCAGATCCCTGAATCTGGAGTGGTGGAGATGGGCACCTCACCCATCTAGTGTGATGATGCAAATGATCCTAGAGAAGCCAGTGGGGGCCCCTGGGAGAGTTCTATTTTCTTTGTAGACACCTTTTTTCCTTGTAAATTGTTGAGAATGTCAAAGAGAACAGATCATGGTGGTTTGGGCACGTGCAGAATAGCAGAGACAATCTGGTTAAGCAGATTTGGGGCATACAGGAAGAAGGTAACAGGAAAGGAGGGCATCCAGCAATGAGATGGATGTATTGTGTGGGAAAACACCTGCAACAGTCAGGCATGACTACTGAAGTAGATAGGAGAGTGCCAGTGAATTGAGACTGATGGCAACAGTTGACACAACACCCCAACCCCATGTAGACAATGGAAGAAAGGGGATTGATGATGATGAAAGTTGAGAGTGATGAATTCCTTCATGTGTACCTCAGAAGCAACTCGCATGCTCTGGAGCCTGTTCACTATAATGAGGACTTGCATCATTAGATGATGTAACTGCAAATTCTTCAAACTTAGAAGACGGGATATCACTGGAACATAGTACTTTAATACAAAACAATAAATACTTTTCAAATAAGGCATAATTACCACTGTATACAATTTACTTTTAATCAACATTAGATAAGCTCCTGGATAAATAAAATACATTTTGACTGCACTCTTAGTAGCTAAAAGTAAACTCTCAGACAGCAGACTGGGATATTTTGCAAGTCTGGAAATACTGGGAGAGAATGAGATGATGAAGAACTGGAGCCACGATGGCTGGGGTGGAACCGAGCTAAGTGGAGATCGTCTTTGTCTGAAAGGCAGAATTCTGGATGGGGCTTAAGTGCAGTGGGCGTGTCATGGATGATCAACTGAAGCTGCCATTAGTCAACAGTGATGCCACAACTACGTGGCTTAGAATGTGAAAAGGGGAAGGTAAGGACACATGAACAAAAATAATGTTGTAAGTCCTAAGGGTCGTGATCTGCTGGGGGAGGGAATCAAAGAAAAACTGGGGGCTTTCATCAAACTGAGACAGTAAACAAGATAAGGGGGAAGGGTCAAGAATGCAATATTCAGGGCTATGGGCAAGTGTTTGAAGAAGAGGCAGAAAGAGGAAAAGGTAAATGTGGCTATACAGGAGGGTGAGGTTAAAATTTAGGGATAAAATGGGGATACGAAAATTGGAAGGAAAGGGAAGAGATGGAAGAGATTGAGGAGGCACAGTAAGGGGAGAAAAACAGAAGGGCAAAAAAGGTGGTGAGCACTGCAAATGCACAAGGTGAATGGAGGTGTCAGAAGGGGTCAAAATCTGTAACAAAGCTCCTTTAGGTATGTAATAAAAAGAAATAAGAGATAAACAGTGTTTGTACTGACTTATAACTTTTATTTATTCTTTACAAAGAAGCACAAGGGGAGAGTGCCATGTTAGGCAGGAAGAAGACTGGAGTAGAAAAAGCACTGGACAGATACAAGGACCAGGAAGTAGAAGATTGAGTGGAATTGCCTTCCCTAAGGGAAGACACTGCACAGCAACCAGATGGTATTCCTCCCATGATCATAGGATAATAGGATCATAGGAAGTTACTAGGCTAATGGCCCAAAGGCCCTTACCAGCCTAGCCAAATTTACCCTTGTTACCACGATCAGCACCTATTGCCCCTGCCCAGCACGGGCACAGGTGGAACCCCCAATGTGAATTTATGGTTACCTTTCCAGTCATTCAGATTGCATTTGAAGAGGGCCAATGAGGTGCTCTGTTTGACGTGAAGTTGGAGTCTATTCCAAAGGCATGGTAACCTCTGGGAGAAAAATCTGTCCCTCCTGCAGGTTCTAATGATATCACATACCAGGTTTAGGCTTTTAGAGTGAGTAACAAATATGCCATTTGACTTCTGGATGTGCAGCATTTCCAATAAAGCAGGTCAGAAATCACCTTATAATCAAGGCAGAGATTACCTCTGAATAGTCTGTATGAAACAGAATAAAGTAACAGTGATTTCAGCTGATCCACATAGGATAGCTGCTGAAGACTTTCACTTTTTCTTGGGAGGAACCTTTGTGGTCTCTCCAATTACTGCAGGTGCTTTGAAAGGTACATACAAAAAGGGGCATTGTACTCAATCATTGGCCTAATGAGTGAAAAGTACAGGAAGGTGATAACTTCTTTTCTCGAGGCAATGCCCTTACATATGAGATGAGCCATACATAATGCCCATCTTACACTGTGGAAACATGATGATCAAAGGTAAGGTTGCTGTTAACCTGAGTGCCGAGATCTCTCTCCCTTGAGGGCGTACTTAGGGTATTGCCATCGATATGGTACTTTGCACGAACATCTTGCTTACCAAAAGGGATAATAATACATTTTTTGTGCCTTGAGTCTTAGGCCATGACTTTGGCACCAATCATTTGTTTGTGTAAGACCTTCTTGAAGGATGTTGACATTGTTTGGAGATTCAATGACCGCACCTAGTTTGCAGTCATCAGCAAACTTTGTCAGCCAGTCCCTTGGTTTTAGCTTGTACTTCAGAGAAATAGATTCCAAACAGTAGAGGTCCCAGGACTGATCCCCATGGAATACCACTGGTTACGGGTCTTCTGTTGGAGGTAGATTTCCCTATTTTGACTGTATGAGTTCTATTAGTGAGCCAGTTCACAGCCCACCTTATGATATAAGGGTTGATATCTAGCTGGGAAAGTTTGTCAATGATGCCTGAGTTAGGGATAGTGTCAAATGCCTTGGCTAGGACTAGGTAAGCTGTATGCACAGATTTCCCCTCATCCAGGGCCCAGGTGACTGTCTCGAAGAAGCTGACCAAGATTAACAGGCATGATCTCCCCTTGATAAATTCAAACTGGGTAGAATCCAGTGTTTGGAGATCACCTATATCTTTGTTGATAAGGTCCATGGTGATTCTCTCCATGGCCTTGCAGATAAGGGCAGTTAAGCTAATAGATCTGCAGTTCCCAGGGTGAGTAGAAGCACCACCTTTGTGCAAGGGGATAATGGCAGCTGTTTTCCCTTCAGCTGGGACAAAGACAGTGCTTAGACTGTGATTGAAAAGAGTACCTAATGGTGATGCTAATTTTTATTTGAGCTCATGTAAGATGCAGCCAGTGATGCTTTCAGGTCCCATTGATGCTGTGATTTTGGCCTTAGAGAGAGCATTTTATGACCTGCTCTTTAGAGATACAAGCTAGGGGACAGGTGGAAGGGATGTCAGGAGGTACATGTGGCAGGGACAGGGGAGTGACGTTTTTACCAAACATGTCAGCTAACAGGTTAGCTATGTCCACTGGCTCAGTACATGTGTTACCATTAACTACCAGTTCAGCGCAAATCTGGGCCTTAACTTCTAGGTTATGGATGTAACTAAAGAATGCCTTATGGTTATCCTTTGCTAAGGACGCTAACTTGGATTTGAAGTTCTTTAGGAACAGGACCATTGTGATGGATGTTTTCACTAGATCACAGATGGAACGGGTTAACAAATGAGTGGTGGAGGGGAATGGGAACTGGGTACAGCATATAAAAGAAAAGAAAAAAAGAGAGAAACTAAGATGAGTGAGCCCCCAGGGATGCCCTTAGGATCCCTGACCATCCCCAAAAATTTTGTAGTAAGTCTGAGGAGGTAGGAGATGAGCTAGAAGAGCTAGCAGGATATAGGGCACTAGGGGCCATGCCACTTAGAATGAAGTGCTTGGGCAGGGTGGAGAGGAAATCAATGCAGACAGGATGAGGGGAAGGCAAGCTTGTTGATGAAGATAAATTTAGAAGAAATGAGTGCTCTTTCACCCAAGATGGGCATGGCCATGCCTCCCTGCAGCTGTATCAGTCACCCAAGCTGCTAATTAACAAAGGTCAGCTGGGGCACAGTCAGAGCTTTATCCCTCTATGCCACCACACTGACTCCTGAAGAACTGCTTTCTGAGATCCAGGGACACTTGTACAGTACAAATACTACAAGAAATTGAACAAAGCACATTATATTTTATAGCTTAACACTGCTGGCACAAAATTAATGGAGACTATCCTGTGGGAAAATCTAATTGTCTTCTCAAAGGACAGCAATCTCTAGGACCACCAACATGGGTTCTCAGTCATAGAAAACTGTCAGGAAAACCTGATCTAGTTCCAAGACTCAGCTAGATGAGAATGTGTGAAGGGAGTACCTGTAGATATAGTTTACACAGACTTCACCAAGGTCTCTGACTTGGGCTCACACACACAGCTGCTAGGTGGAACCAAGAATAAAGGAACTGGGTTGCTGCATGATTAGAAGACAGGACATGAAGAACTGTGGTGAAAGGGACAATATCAAGAATACAGAAAGTGACCCTTTGAACACACAACAGATGTCAGTCCTGAGGTCATAGGTCCAGTTGTCTTTAATGTGATCATTTCCGTGACAGCTGTGGGAACACAATGAAAACAACCATACTCTTTACTGATGAACCAAATACAGATCTAGGGGGTGGATTGTAAAAAAGTATTTGGAAAGGCTGGCCAAGTGACCTGAGAGGTCAGCTGAGCGTCATTGCAGACAGATACAAAGCTTTGCACCTCAGGCAACTACAATCCTAATCGGAAGTACCAACCTGGTTGGGGCGAGGAGAATAAAATTAATCATAACTGAGCAGGAAATGATCCAGAGTGATGAAAACCCATCCTGAATCATCAGGAGTAGAATGAGAAAGCAATTCTAGCAACCAACAAAATATGGGAGCATATCATTTGAGGGACAGACTCCACAAGTAACGTGGGGATGCTCATTCACTGTTGATCCCTGTTTGGGTCACATCTTGAATACTATGTGCAGTTTTGGATGTTATGCATGTACAAGGACTTCCAGCTGCATGAGTCCAGTTATGTGGATGGGATTGATGAGAAAGGATATGTTCACAGACAGAACAGACAAAGAGAAGTCTTCTCAATACAGACCAGAAAAAATATCTGAATAACATTATGTTAGGGAAATATGAAGGTGTCATCCTGTACAGGAAGGACTTAAAAGGAGGAAGAGAAACAGGTAACAGATTGTACAGACCAAGTGTCCCTGGATCTCAGAAAGCAGATTTTCAGGATCTGCTGTTGTGGCATAGAGAGGTAAAGCCCTGACTATGCCCCAGCTGACCTTTGTTTGATTAGTGGGTTGAGCTACTGATAGAGTGGCAGGGAAATATGGTCATGCCCATCCTGAGTTGGGAGACACTCATTGATGTTGCTCCCTAAGGTGAGGCATGCCCACTGAAGAGAGCTGTCCTTGAATGTGGTCAATGACTGAGAGGGTGGGGAAAGGGAACAGGATAGGGCAAATAAAAGAAAAAAAAAACAGAGACAGAAACAAAGACAAATGAGACCGCTGGGGATGCCCTTAGGATCCCTGACCGTCCCCCCAAAATTATGTAGTAAGTCTAGGGGATAGGAAACTAGCCAGTAGACCTGGCATGGATATATGGCACAGGGGGCCAAGCATCTTAGAATGAAGTGCATGGGGAGGGCTTCATATTGGGGGCTGTGGACAGATGGAATTGGTTAACAAAATCAGAATTGGAAAGGAAATCCATGGAAACAGGATGATGGCAAGGCAAGCTTATTGATTAAGCTGACTTTAGAAGAAACATAGTTGATGTTCCTGGGTATGATGAACCTGCAATCATACCAAACATTCTAAAGAATGTACATATTATATTTTACAGGTAACCTGCATTATAAGGTGATACTGACAAGGCTATAGTGTAGTTGATAATAAGTTTTATATGGACCAGCATATAAGGATATGCAGTTTGTGAGTTATAAATTATACAAACTACTCATGCAAACTTACAAAATGGAACAAGCACATTTTCAGATATAATAAGATTTCAGATTAGTGTGCAACATAACAAATACATGTTCATCTACTTTAAAAGTATATCTCAAAATGACTGCAAACTGCAAATGCAATTCAAATATGTGTATGACTGAATGGGGCCCTAACTCTGCCTTTTTACTTGCTATTCATTCCTCATCCAACCTTCTATTTTCTTTTATTTTATATGGTAACATTTGCTTATAAAAGGCACACAAACTGTACCTCTATATGCTCCCTGTAAAGTTCAGCAGTACATTTTTGGGTTGGGAAGACATACAACATAATAAAAGACTGATTACAGGAATGCTTATGACAGTGTGATTCTCTGAGTCATGCTACAATGTATAAACTCCTCAAAAATAATGTTTCTTTTCCAAAAAAGGCAATATACAAAGAAAGTAACACCAACCATTTCATAACTTTGATACAAGCCACCTATGGAAATAAAACTTATTGTATCCCACATTATGGACTATCCTTCTTACAAGAAGATTAAGAGTGAGCAATCTTCCTCTTCCAATATCTATAACGATCTCTTCAAGTCAACAATACCTTTTGATTTGGAATTTCAGTTTGCTATGCTAAAATGCCTGGTTACAGACCAGAGAGCTTATACTTTACTACTCTATTTTTAAAGTAAATTGCCATTTTATGCTACAGGTGTTGGTGGTAGGTATTATTTATAAATTTGACACAGGGTATTATACATGCAACAAGGCCATCTGGAAATGTAAGAATGCAGCAAAATCTACATGGTGCTGGGATCCCAGCATCGATTGATATAACATACATGGTTTATTCTAGCAGATGGGAAATTATAGACTGAAATGTTTCCAGGAACTTAATTCATTAAACCACTTGCCATTTACCAATGTCACTAGCTTACCAGTAATCCATTTATGACCCCTGAATTTGCAGAGACCTACAACAGTCTATTAAAGAAATAAGTGATTCCATACTGAAAAAAATAGTATAATATTCCTTTTAGTGTCTTAAGTCTTCAGTTAACTGTCAAACCATTCTTTTATATGTCTGTTCAAATAGAATCTTCCATTTGATTTACCAGAAGTGTTGACATTCAGTACATTGTTGTTTAACAAAGTGAAGATCTTATGGCACACAACCTGTTTGATATAGCATCACAGTTAATAACAACAATAATAATAATAATAATAATAATAATAATAATAATAATAATAAAAAAGATCCTTAAAAGTCTCACTATTTTTCTGTATATAAGACACAGTTATAATTTTAAGAAATCCTCATTCTTAACAGTGTTTGAGTGGACTTTAGTTGCTTAGGAATAATGACTATAATATGCATAACACTTTATTTTATAACTGTTAGGCTGTGAAAGGGATATCATAGTTACAAATTACACACTACATATGTTCTCTGTAACAAGGATAATTTGATTGATGCACATTTATTCTACTGGAACTGTACAAAATACTTACTACACTTAATCTTTGGGGAATTATTCTCATGTAAACATATACAGTTGCTTCCATTCCAGATTCTATTTCACCAAACATGCAAATTACTTGCAGACACCTAGCATCTTCTGCAGAGCAGTGCTGTAAGATAAAATGAAAAGGAAAAACATGTAATACCTTTAAGAAGGACTTTATTTAAAGAAGTATTTTGCTTTTCTCACAAAAAATATTTCTCATGATTTCAGTCTACTTCAAAATTACTCCGCAGGTTTACTTATTTCAAGATAAGTGTCTGCTTGACACAATCAGGTTACAAATTATACAACAAAGACTCATTTCAGAACTACACATGATCTTTGGCCAATTGCTATATTAGTGTAGAATTGCTTCGGAACTTAAGACAATGAACAAATGTCCATCCATTCAGTGTGCCTGCTCTCTACATCATTATATCAGTTATCCACTCTAGTCAGACTTCTTAAAGTAATACAGTGACCATTTCAACTTTACCATTGCCGAAATCTTCATCAACACTGTTACATTAAGATTAAAACAATACGGCTCATATTAATTAGTATGTCAGACTATGCTAAATGTTCAGCTTCCTGTTACAAATATACATTACCAAAAGTCATTTTCTGACTTTTACTTACATCATGAGACTGCACCCCCAATTACTGAACTATTTTTCATTTGGAAATGTTATCTTCCAACAGACTACACTTAACACAGCTATATCCATACAGTGAAAACATGTTTTTCATAACAGCTTGTTAACACAGCTATATCCATACAGCGAAAACATGTTTTTCATAACAGCTTGTTTGCCCTCTGCATACTAATACCTCCACAAAGCTCTCAATCACTTGATTTTTCTAACTTATTTTCTGATTTACTATAGCCTAAAATGTCATGATGGGGGATGGCATGTTGATAAAAATCTGTCAGCAAGCTAAGGCTTTTTTTTCAGAGTGCACTCTCTTTCCACTATGAGATTACGCCACAGGGGCACAGTATGTTCCGCAACCCTGTCTTTTCACTTGTTTACTGTATGTATTCTCAGATTCCCTTTTGTTCTTGTACTGTCTCCGTATTTACACTTTCAGAGTTTTGCTTTGATTTTTGTGTGTGGTCATCTTCTAAATAGATTCACACCACTCAAACTAAGCAGGCTAACCTTGAAACACTGAATAATCAAAATCATTTTATTCCAATACAAAATGTTAAGGCTACTCTTTCAGTCTAAATCATAAACTGGGTTGGTGTCTGAACAACTTACACTTAAACAGACTGATCCGACAACATACATATGAACTTTCATATTTATGGGTTTGGACTTTTGCAAATTTCTTATCTATAAAAAAGATTAATGTGCACCCACGTTGGCATTTTTCAGTGAACTTCAAGTTCAAATTAATTAGTGGTAGTTTCAGCTGATATACTCTATCTTTCTAATGTTACACTTCTTTACATTACAACAGAGTTCATTTGGTCTTTCATTTCACCATTTACTGCCTGCCTCTTCCAGGTTCCGCTATTTCAGTTCTGTCTCCACACTATACTCTTGTTTTCCCTTATTAGTTTCTCTTGCATCTCCTATATGGTGGCACAAATTTTTCAAGGCCTTCCCCTCCTCCCACCACACACATTTCTGCATACCACAGTTCCTTTTTTCCCCCTTAGTACATAACAAAGAGCAGAGCTAGATCCACAACCATGCAACCTAGGTAGCTGCCTAAGGCCCGATGCAAGTGGGGGGGGGGCACCAAGTCAAACCACCAAGGACCAGAACAAACCAGTTTTGCTTACTTCCTTGGACAAGAAGCGCTTACGTTACTTGCATTCTAATTCTGCTCTTGTAAATCACAATTGCCAAATTCTGCTTATCTCCGAAGGACTGCTTACTTAGATTCTGCATATGCTGCTTATCTCTGAAGGTAAGAATGAATAATTTTCTTTTAAATCACTAAGGATTAGAGAAGATCAATATAGTAGTTTCATGATTTTTTGTTGTACACAAAATGCATGCACATGTCTTTTCCCTTCTAATTGTTAAACAAGGAGCACTGTCTGGTTAAGTGACTTGCTCATAGCCAAACAGTAATCATAAAAAAACAAACCTTGTACTTTTGACTACAAAAAAGCAGCTCATTAAGATCATGAGCCTTAACTTTATGCAGACCTTCATTAATTATTTCATTTTCTGATGAATCACTGCCAGCTATAGTAAATAACGCCAGTCATTTCAGTTTCATTGTTCTTTTTCAGAAAATACATGATGCAGCACATTATTCTATTAACTTTACAAGGGAATTACTGATGTCTGGCACTTAAAGATCTGAGTTGTTAATGAACTGCTGCATGTAGGCAAAAGTGCAGAAACTGTATCTGTCAACCACGCTTTGCTTACTGTGTGTGGCTCTGAGCAAGGCATTCAGACAGGGCTTCTTGGTCACCCATATAAAGGAATATTTTGTCCAGTAGGTTTACATGGTTAACCAACAGATAAAAGAAAATAATATTTAAAGTTTGGGGCCTTTGTCCACCCATTACATTTGACTTTATCCTGAATTCTTGGGTGGCTTTCTGCCAAATTGTTGTGGATTACAGTTTTTAAACAATGACAGGTATGTTAGGTTTATACTTTGAGACGATCAGTAATGCAAAGTTTGTCATTGTAGCAACTTGCTAAGTATATGAGAGAAATATTTAAAATCTTTTCCTGATTTTTGGGTCTTTATCTACAATTCTTGATCAAAGAAGGTGTGAGGACATAGGGGAGTTGCCATCAGTTCCAATGTATGGTTCTAACAGCAGCAAGCTGAGATATATGCCTGCCCATTATTTATGAATTTATTCATTCATTTGATCTTAAGCAAATATGTAAGGAGTGCAGTCATATAACTGGTTGTAAATGATGGTTTTGTGTGTGTGTGTGTGTGTGTGTGTGTGTGTGTGTGTGTGTGTGTGTGTGTGTGTGTGTGTGTGTGCATGTATGAATGTATGTATGTAATCACCCGAATCTTGTATCCCACAGTAGTTATGGTGTTATAGGAAGGAACTGATTGTAGTAAACAAGAGCATCATCATATAAGGCATTTTCATTGGGTGCTTTTGGTTTCCTTGATTTGTTGACTGTTGACAATGTATTTATTTGGCTGTGAGCAAACTGGACAGCATGAAGTATACAGGTTTAATGTTTATATTTTTACTATGAGTGCACTATTTAATTTAACTTGTTTTTTCAGGCACAAAGTTGTGAAGTGCACTGTGCTGGGCTACAACAGTCTACTGGTACGTAATACAGCTGACTAATGCTATGAGCTGTTAATGAGCTGCTGCTGTAGTACCAGGTTTGATTTGCTCAGCCTTCATTTGTCTACTCTGTGACCCTAACAAAGTCACATATCCAGACAATACTTGTTTATCTAGAACTATCAGCAAATGGTTTACAAATCTGTCTTTTGAATTATTGCATCTTTCACATAGGCTAATAATCATTTCATAATATGTGATTTCACATAGCTGCTAATTGTTGCTTCAAAACATATGCTTAAACCCTTGAATCCCAGCACATGTTTTGTAAATCTGATGGGTTGCTAAGTGCATTTTCAATACATGTGAATTTCAAGGGAAGATAAATTTACTGTTGCAAATGCTGCATCCATTTGCAGTGTGAGAATGCTATGTTTGTTTGGTTTAGCAAATGTCTGTCGATGTTTTGCTATAAAACTTGAAATACAAGTTTTAAATTACATGCATATCTCTGTGGTCATTGAAACATAAAACAGAAAATGGTATGCACACTGACAGACTTGAACAGTGTTTTATAGTAATCAGGGAGAGACTATCAAATAAATGGATATTGTATAGATGCAGGGGGTTGGGGGGCTCAGTCCATTAATCTGTATAGGTCCCATTTTACCATGATCTGGTTCTGACAAACAGAGCTTATTCTTTCTCCCAAACCTCCAATTTCATCTCTGTCATCCCTCTTACATTCATTTCCCTAGCGGCTTTGCACATGCCCATAGTTCCTTCCATCACAGAGATTTCACTTATGTCACTTCTCATCTTCCAGTTATTTTTTTTTATTTTTATACTTCTAATCCCTCCTCTCATGATTAGCATTATTCCCTTACAACTTTGTTTAAGCCCTTCTATGTCTTTATTGCTACTATGTGGCAGAATTCCACACCATTCCCTGCTTCTGTGTCACAAATGCTCTCCTATTCCCTAATTTCCTTATCCTACAGCTCCATGTCCACTCACGCTAACAAAATATAAGAAGTATCCTACATTCTTTGTTAAGTATCTCCAGCATCTATTGTCCTTTTTTGTTTTCATAGTTTTCTTTGAGTGTTGAACCAACAAACAAATCTTAACTTGCCGACCCCATATAAGAAGTAATAATTTCACTTTTGCCATTCTGCTACAGCTTTGTGGTTTTGTTTTGCTGTCATCTTCATTCCTCTTTCTTTTCAGTTTGCTTTTAGTTCTACCTCTCCTTTCCTTCTCTCATCCAGCCTGTGCACTTCCATACAGCTCCTTCTGGCTAGCCACAACTTCTCCCCCATTTCACTGACTTTTGGCAGCACTTCTACATGTTTCCCCTTTAGTAAAGCCCTTAACTTATGTACCCATTGGACTTTAAACTTTTCTTTAACTTATACTTCTGCCAATGGAACCCCCTCCTACCCAAAATGTTTTATTACAGTTCTAAGTCCATTATGGGATTTACCTTCTTCTTCAGTAATATGCATCTCATTTCTGTTACCTCTCCTAAATCCACCTTTAACTGAATTTCCCTTCTCCCCTCAGTTTTCTATGTGCAACTGCTTGTATTCTACTTTCTTATTCTTGCTCCCCTATAAAAATTGGTTGGTACTGTATACAAGGTTATACCACCTAAAAATTGTAACCCTCCTGCTCTAGCTACCCATTGACATATATTGCACTATTCTGGCTGGTTCCATGTGAAGGGAGTATCTGATACACTCCTTAATGTTTTTCTTCTGAACATTTCTTAGCCTGAAAGTGGTAAATTTCTCAACATATATCCTGTTTTGGGACTAATCATCATATAGACACTATTTAACTCTCCCATTACTGCATAACTCCTGATTGGCTCCTGTAATTACTTTTTTCTATACTGTAATGATTCCCACACCTTCTATCTCATATGTTTGGCTTCTGGCCTATTGCTTACCCTGCCTCATCCTTTTCCATTCCTCTCCTTGACCCATGTATCATCACAGTTTTCCTCGAGTTACACACTAAGTCTGCCCTTTTTCCAAACTCCTGAAAATGTCAAAACAACAGGCCTTGGTACCTGTCTATATCTTCCACAAGTAATATGCAGTCATCTATAAACATATACAACTAGGCTTTTTCTTCTGTTCTCTTTTCTTTGTCTATCTGGTTCAGGCCATTTTTTCTTTGCCTAGTTAATACTTCTAATACTATTATGAAAAAGCACAGTTATATACAAGAATTTTTTTTTATTTATTTAATTTAACTGGGTAAGTATACTGCTAAAGCAGTCATTTTATTTTCATCCCAATCTATAAAGTAACACCAAATATATTTTTATATGAAAAATATAAAATTATATATTGTTGATTACTGGTATATATAACTTAAATCTGATGAAGCTCTGACAGGAGTGAAAGCTCTTTTGTTTTTAAATTAAATCATGGTTTAGACTAGCAGTAACAGTTTTCAAGTTTTCTTATGTTTAATCAGAATGCAAAGTGATCTAAGACATGCATCTTACAGAAGAAGTTTGACAATGGTCTGTATTAATAATTCAAATCTTTATATCAAGATTACACATTCCTGTACAGTTTCCCCTTTACATATTTTGAACATATATAAACTGACACGTTTACCAGTTTTAACATTTTTAAAGGATATAGTATTTGCACATATTGGTATTGTAATAATTACACCTTGTGATACTTTAGAAATTTGGAGCATTTTGGAGTGCTGAATGCTGTATATGGTTGTTAACATTATGCAAAAAATGTTGTGTCTTTAACAGGAGTCAGTTATGCAATACAGTACATACCTCTCAACTTTACAGATTTTTAGCAGAATGTCCAGCTTTTTGCCTCATATTTTTGTTCTGCCTCTCATAAAAATGATGGTTTTCTGTCAAATCACTGAGTGGTGAAGTGAGAAAATGACAGACATTTGAGTTGCAGATTTCATACCCTTTAGAAAATTCATGCCAATGCAAAAGCTACTTACTATTCTATCAACTTTCTATGTTTGTAGGAGCAATATTTAAAAAGTGTCCCTATCTTTGGGCCTTTGTCTCCCCATTACTTATGGCTTTATCCAGATTTCTTGCTTTAAGATGTTGAGAGTTATGCTATATATTAGCTAGAGATACATTTTTTCATGCTGTCATGTTAAATTAATGGGTCATTCTAAGCTCAATTAAGCATGTTTGTTCTTGTATAAAAACAGGTCTTTTCTAAGCCACGGCTGTTTTACTAGAGTCTGACATGGATGACTATTTGTCTTTGAATGGAATTCAAGAGGAGACAATTGTATCTTAGTCAGAGCTGAACCCTCATGCTTGTAGAGGGACTTCTAGGAAGGAAGACTGTCTCTAGCTTCCTAAAGAGGGAAAGCCAAGACAAACTGTGTGACACTGGGCTTGGAGTGAGATGCTGTCAGTGAAAAAGGGGTTAATCTGGAGACTGCAAAAAGCTCATCTTAGTAGTACCAGAAGTTTGATTTACATTTGGAGTTTTTTTTTACTTGAACAATGGAAAAATCTATTCATGGCCATTTTTTCTATTGCTGAGGCTATATTCTTTTGTCAAAATTTGATTTGCAATCTGAATTAAAACAATTTGTGAGATGAATAAAAGTTGCATTTTCAGATTCTTCTTTGCCTATTCTCATCAAAATACCAAATCTGGTGTCAGAATTGGGCAGATACAGGATTTTGCTTTGGCCAGCTGTATGGGTGTCTGGCTGTATCACTGTCCAGTGGAAAGCTTATTTTGAAGAGAAGATACCACAGATTAACAGTTACCCCACACTGACTCTAAATGTGAACAAGTGCCAGAATGAAGTTTCAGTGAAACATAATTCACTAAGGTTCTGAAATGACCCCTTACCGTCCCTATCAGTTGTAATAATAAAACACAAGATTCCTATTTCAGAGCTCTTTGCCTCTAACAGTAAAAATCATATAGTCTAAAAAAGGAATGTTTTTTTATTCTTTCAATTATAAAGAAATTCAGATGTTTGACACCATGCATTTTCATATACCTAATTAAGTATGTGATCTTAAGCAATGTTAACTTAATACAATAATAAAAAGTTAGTTAAGTCCAGGAGGACAAAATATCAAGATCAAAATAATAGTGTACAAGAAATTAGGAGGAGGAAATCGTTGCACTGAGATTTACTCAAAGATATGTATGCTACACTTGCTCAGGCCTTGTTTTTTTTTTTCATTTCTGAACAGAATTAAGTTTATTGAGATTATAATTCACCTCATAATCACTTTGTCTTTATTAAACATAGTCATTGTTTCTCCATAGCATGGGTGAATTCCAGGCATCACCACTGTATTAAATGTCTTTGGCATGATGTCTCCAGTTTATTACACTTGATGTTTGCTGTACTGCATCTGTCTTGATGTATCCTTTCCTGTATTACTCCCTTTTGTCACAATGTACCTCAAATATTTTACTTTACTTAATATTCAGTACAATAATACTCTAAAGTTTTCTTAACATGGAAATTAGAATTAATCCAGAATCAGTATAAAATACTGCATTCATTTTTTTTCAAATCTTATTCATGGTTTAATGGAAAGGTAAGTTTGTTTTCAAAATGTAATATTCCATGGACTAAGAATAAGATTTTAATATGCATTCTTTTATTTAATGCATTATGGCCTCTACCCAGACATTTCACTTGGTTTAATTTACATAGCAACACTACTTTACCACTATTCATAACTCCTTGTAAGCTTCTCACTCATGATACCATTAAAGTTCTAATCTTCCTAGACAAAAACTGGCACTGTTCTTGCTCAACACCAGGATAAACTATATTCCAAATTGTGAACAAATACCTATCCATAAATCTCCTTACTCTCTCTCTTCTTCACTTACTTCCTTACTTCTGTCAATCTCACCCCCCCCCCCGGCTTTCTCTCTCAATATACTGCAAGCCTGTTTTTCTCTCACTTCATACTGTAATTCCTGTTTGTAGTATACTAACTTATCTTAACTTCTTAATCGACTGATAAACTTTTTCTAACTATTTATTGTTATATAACTTGCATATATTCTTAACCAATGTTTTCATATTATATCTACTTTGGTATAATTATTTAAGCTGCAGTTGTGGTTGCTTTTTTGCATTATTTTTAAAGGCTGTAAAATTATTGTTCTTAAAATGTTTTGTAATACTTTGGAGCTTTAGACTGGCAAATGAATGGGTTCCTTAGCCAGTCAAACCTAACCTTTCCAGTAATCAAATGTCAATAAATAAATAAAAATATAAATAAATAAATAAATAAATCATTAGTCAGTTCAAAAGGCTCTTTCCTCAATATACAAAGTTTCATTATCTAATGCTATGCTTCAGGCCCTGCCTAAGTAGAAGCAGGAAATGAACTACTTCTGGCCCTTTCTGCTAAGTAAAAGTAAGAAAAAGGACTTGACTTGTTCCCTGAATAATAAAATCTGATTTTTCATTTTAATAGTACACAAATTCTACATTTTTCTTACTGAACAGAGGCATCTAACCAGAAATTGTATAAGGACTTCAAAATTCACCCTTTAAAGCATTTCTTATGTACACTGCCAAGGACTCTAGATGGTAATGCTATGGATAAAGAGGTGCCAATCTTCTGGATTCATGATTATTCATCAAATATTATTCTTCAGTAGATAAATCAATGAAAGTAAATCCCTAAAAGTACTTAGCAAACATGCTTTATTTTTTTTTTTTTTTTGCAGGGGACAAGCCCACCTGCATCCTCCATGTGGGTTGAGACCCACAATTTCCTAACTTAAATATACCAACTCCCCAGGCACACAACAGTGAAGAAAGTACAAATCCACATTTACTGAAAGTGGCTTTCGGCAATAGAACTGTCGCACTTCAGTCAATTCATCAGGACTCGACAAATTCACATGTTCCAGGTCTTTTCTACTGCTGGAGACTTTGCCTTAGAATACAAGCCTTTTGGACTCTGGTAAATTTTATTATTAACAAAATGTTGAACAGACACCTAATTTTATCTACAGAAATGTTATTACACAGCAGGCTGACTCATTGTTCTAAGAAGTTAAAAGCAATACCTGTTCAGCTACAGCAGCTTATTATACCATTGCTGCTCTAATCTCACTAAATGTAATCAAGTCCCTCTTTCATCTTAGTGGTCTCTGTTAGCTTGCCTAACCTAAATACTACTACTTGTATCCCCACCAATTCTTCTTCTCCTACTTTAACTTTATTCTCCCTTTTCTATTCCACTTATGTAACCATACATATACTTGGCTTGTTACTTCTTCAATGTATGCACTCTTTGTAAGATTTTATATGCTTACATGCAACAGTAAACCATTGTTAGTTGCACACTGTGCATTGTTTTGTTACATTATGATGTAACCCGAACTGATCCTAAAACTGGTCATTATTTATCAATGTTCTTCTATGATAAACAAATACAAATAAATACATACGCAGCACGAATATTGCATCATATCCTGTTAGAAATCCTTTCTCCTATTTCTTATCCCTTACAGGAATGGTAGTGTTTATGCATTTTTTTAAATTATCAATGAAATTATGAAAAGACATGATATGTTATCTCTGTTTTGTTTTGTTATGTTTGTTCTTCTATTTTTTTTCTTTTTCCTATATTTACCCATTTTACTTTCCTTTTCTACGTGTTCAGGAAACTTTTGGTATTTTCTTTTTTTAAACAATTTTTCTTATTATATTTTGCTGCTTTATCTTTTATTGCATACAAATCATAGAAAATGAAAAACAAAAGAGCCTAGGTACTTTGAAATACCTAGAGACTGAATAGTCACAGAGAGTCTTTAAAAGTGACTGAGTTGTTATGGACAATACTTGCTATATGTAGGAAATGCGTAACCAGAAGGTGGAATTCAAATACACTCCCGATCTTGGAAGAGTTCTACACAACTACAAATCTATCCCAGGCCATTGGTAAATAATCCTTGGAAGAAAGTTATACCTTTGTTGGACACTCTGCAATAATCAATATTGTACCTCTGATAATTCTATATTTAATAACATACACTGTATATAACTGAAAGTCAGGCTATTGTAAATATTGTATATAGTTTAAAATGATATTTAAAAATATTATGCAAATGGTATTTTAATTGAAAATAAAAAAAATATTTGAGGAAAAAAAAAGTGACTGAGTGTCAAGCAGGAGACCAAGAGATTTGCAGACATCCACTTAAAAATATGTTTATTTGTTATTGCACAATTTTCAATGCTGGACCTACAGTTCATTTTCTATGCAGCTAAATATTATTTTAAGTGTTCTCCTAAGATTAAGTATTAAGTACATTATTGTGAAACCACTTTTGGAAACCAGAAGAATGATTACTACCAAATCCATTCCATATTTTTGTTACTACAAAAGGAAAAAGTCATCACCATATGGAGTAATCAAAGTGAGAAGCAAGATCACCGTTAAGTAGTGAAATAAGAACAGGCTGTGCCATCCAGTGTAGCATGCCCAACTTTACTGTACCACTAATGAGAATACATCAACGAGAAAGATCTGTTATAAAGATAATTTCTAAACCGGTTAACGGTTTAATAGTTTACCCATTGTGGTGGACATTGTGAGGCACAATTCTAGAGTACAACTTAATCAAATGTAGAATTACTGAATCTTGCTTAAAATATCTGACATTACTTTAAAAATCCTCATTTAATGTACCGCCCTGTGACCATTTTCAAAAGTATAAAATGTGGGGACAGAAAGATGCATAACACGTTCAAAAGCTTTCCATGCACATTGTTAGAAAAATCTACACATGCTGCTTAGAAAATATATTTACAATGTATGCTGCTTAGAAAATATATTTACAATGTATGCTGCTTGGGAAAATGTGTATTCAAACATTCAAACACATATAAGTTGTGTGGTCAAATATATAGAGAAATGTGTGCTTTAGTTAGGAATAAATGTACTTAAATCCATAAAAGAGAACAAAGTTTGGAAAGTAGTATATAATGCATTTAATTCTGTCTTACTAGAATAATAGTAGAAATAAACCTGCATATTATTGCTTGAAGCACAAGCTGCAGTGTAATCAGAAATTTGACCTTGGCAGCTTGCAAACACAGCCTGGCTCATGTCTTTCAAGTAAAGATTATTTTGCAAAGTTAGAAAATAATAAATCTGTTCGCATGTGTATCCTCTTTCCTGCTTCCACCAGGAGAATACTATCTCTGATAGTGCGGAAGACAAAGAGAGGCATTAAAGAAGACATACATCTATTGTATTCGAACTAATCAGAGAACCTTGAATTGGCTACATCCTCAGGAGGTCATCGTGACTGACCAGGTGCTTGCAAGGCTGTAACATTCACATGGGAAAAGACTTTTGAAAAACACAAATTCAGCACTTTTATGAATTACTATGTTGTAAAGACCCTGTCACTGACCACGCCAGTGAGGTGGGCAAAACTGATAATGACATATATAAAATGGTGCCCTTTTGTGAATAAAACTAGACAAAATTCTGTACAAACTTGTGTATGGTTTTTTGCCTCCTAATGTACATTAGAGTTTAAGATACTCAAGTTCTCCTGCATTATTGTTTGTTATTGATTGACATTGTTTTTGAATAACTCAATGATTTTTACAGTCTGACTCTAACGAATTTATTTAACATTTTGGTCCTTCGAGCCGGAATTCCCTTGGTAAGCTACAGGTCAGAATATATAGGTGGTACCAAATCTGAAGAAGGAAAGACCTCCGACTGAATTGTCGTGCCCAAAGAGGCTGTCCACTTGTCTGATCTGTGGCGGCGGAAAACTGGGTCCTAAAAGCATATCAAACATAAGCAGGAGGCTCGGTAAGCAGAATTCCTCTCTTTGTTTTGTTTTAGATCGGGGACCAGGTTACACTGTGCTATTGCTAAGGTTTGTGATAGCAGGGAGAGAGGTAGTCGAAGTATTGTATCTTGAGTCATAGATCAGGAAATAAAACAAAGCAAAGTAAACAGTCATTCTAGTCACTACTGTGAATACTTGGTATAAGATACCACGTGGTACCAGCGAAAGGGTTACGTAACAGTTCTGTTTTTTTCTCTCTCTCTCTCTCTCCTTTTTTTTTCTCTTTCAGAGTCATGGGAAATGAGTGCACTAAAGGGTCACGTGACTAACAGAAGATGCAAAATACATGCAATTACAGAGAGCTGATAATGTGAGATATTTTTCAAAATGGGTTAACAAGTATGACTTTGATGGTAAATTAGATAAAATGTCATTAGTAAAACTTTTGAAACAGTTAAAATCTGGAAGGTCAGGCAAAAACAACAACGGTTGGGTGTTCCTCAAGCACATAGGTGGATTGAGGAAGTGAACCGAAGGAACAGAAAAATAAAAAGCAAAGGCATTATTTTTAGACAAAGAGGATAATAACATAATAGTAGCATCGGTCCCTCTACCACCTCCACCGATGCCTTACTTAGAATATGAAGCGGGAACCCAGAGACAACAGGGATATTAAGACAACCATTTGTAAGAGAACCTATCGGGACTAGATCCCGAACACGTCAAACACTTATAGATGTTCAACCAAGCGGAAATTTATTAGATGAGAGTGAGGAAATCTGTCCATTAATAGAAGTACCTAACCCACAGGCAGGACAGGAGGGCCAGGCCTCAACTCTCTTAGTATATAGACCGTGGACACCGGAAGACATCCGAAAAGCTACAGAAGGAATTCCCCATCCAAAAATTAACTTTGAGAAATTTCTACAGGATTTACAGGGCATGAGATTAAGTTACCACTTAAATGGGGAAGAAGTAGAAAGAGTAGTTAGACAAATTTTAGGTCCGGACTGGCACATGATTTGTGGTGCCTGGAATGAACACAGGCCACTCCCACATAATGACGGAATTAGATGCTAGATTGAAGGGTCTTACAGACCGCATTACTGAAAAATGGAAACCTAGGGCAGACTGGACTTGCATTAACCAATGTGTACAACAAGATAATGAAACAGTGGATGCATACTATGGTAGATTATTAGAATGTTTTAATAACCATAGTGGCATGCCTATTCCTGAAAATCAGAAGAATGATAGCTCATATGAACAGCAGTTAAAGAATGCATTTTTGAAAGGTTGTATTGCTATCAATAGCTTCATCACGAAGCACATGATAGATCACCGAACAAGTAGGCTTCAAGCCTTGTTAGAGTATGCTAGACATGCGAAAAACATTTTAACAGTAAAAGAAAAAAAGCAGGTCTTCACAGCTGAAGGCACGGTGCGAAGTTTTTGTAGTACAAACGGCCAAGAAGGGTAGGCGAAATACTCAGGTTAATAAACGCTCTGACAGAAACTCAGAAATTTATGAAGTCAGCAAGAAAAGAGGTGAGTGCTTCAATTGCGTAAGGAAGGGACATTTGGCAAGGGATTGCAGGAGCAAGGCACCTGTGGAAAAAGGATAAGGAAGATGAGGATTGACTGTATGACAGGTAGGCTACACAGCAGCCGCCAGGAGAGAGTAAGGAGCAGGGGATGATGTAAATACCTTAGAAGAAACAGATGACATGCAACCGGATGTAGAAGTTGGGGAAAGTGAAGTTTTAGATCTGGCATTACTGAGCTTAGAGCTCTATTTAGCAGACACGAACCCGGAAGTTACACTTCTGGTGGAAGGGAGAGAAGTGAAATTTTTGTGTGATTCAGGAGCATCACGAACTTTGATACATCCTTCAAAGTTAGAACATTCTGAGTCACCTGATTACATATTAGTGAAAGCAGCAAACGGACAGCTGTACAGGGAACCACTTTCCCATGATATAGCAATAACTGACCCCTGCCGGGCATGACCCAAAGAAGTAAAATAGTACTTTCTGCCAAATGCCCCATGAACTTATTAGGAAGAGATCTTATGCAACTTTTTGGCATAGCAGTAGTCCCTACCATGAACGGTATGGAGGCACAGAGACAAACTGATACTTTTGTAGTGCGGTCGGAGGGTGAGGCTTATTATTGGTACAGCCAGGATCTGGTTACAACCGGTCCAGGGGCAGTGACCAAGGAACTGATGAATGTAGCCACCAGCAAGGTGCTTCCACTCGATGTTGACCAGCAACATTTATTACATTGTACCCTATATTATTGTAGCACACCAGGACCTGATAAAGAATACGAACAAAAGTTGTTCAGGAATCCTGCAAATAGACTGATACTACGGACCCTATACTGGGACACTGAGGGCAACAGTGTAGTGAGTTGTTCGTTACCTCAGGAGTTTTTGGAATTGTACAAATCCAATAAACTACCACACGTTAGCCTAACCAAAAACAAGAATGTTAGGTGGGTAGACTTGGGTGACAAAGTGACAGGATGGGAGAGACTAACTGACTCAGAATTATCGGACTTAGGAGTACAGAAGCAAAACTGAATTGGTTAGCACGCCCAGCTGTACACTTACAACAGAGTGAAGACAGCTGACTGGCGTTCTTGATAGAAGAAGAAGAAAAGCTTTGAGTGAAATACCAAATGTTCTTTGGTCAACAGGAAAATCAGATGTAGGACTTATTCAACAGCAGGGCCAGTAGTTATTACACCAAAATCAGCCTTTAGACCAAGAAAAGACAATATCCTTTGAGCAAGGATGCGGAACAGGGAATCAAACCTATCATAATGGCATTACTTAAGAAAGGGATACTGGTGGAATCTTTAGATTCACCATGTAATACTCCTCTATTTCCTGTAAAAAGCAAACGGGAATGGCGGATGGTACAAGATTTACAAGCTGTAAATGATGCGGTATTACCAAGAGCACCTACGGTGCCAGACCCACATACCTTGTTAAATGATTTGAAGCCGCAAACAAAAATATTTCACCGTGGTAGATATTAGCAATGCATTTTTCTCAATACCTATCCACCCTGACAGCCAGCATTGGTTTGCATTTACATTTCAGGGCAAAAGGTATCGTGTACCAACTACCACAGGGATATAGTGAAAGTCCAACAATATTCGCACAAGAGATGGCTAGCAACCTGGCAGGGTTTTCTCCACCAGGGGGCAGCCAAGTACTACTTTATGTAGATGACATCCTGCTTGCAGCCCCTACCCAGCAGCAGTGTAGGGAAGATACAATAGCATTGTTGAAATTCTTAGCTGAGCAGGGGCATAAAGTGAACAAACATAAATTGCAACTTTGGAAAGAACAGGTTAAATACCTGGGATATGTGATATCCAAAGAAGGTAGAACATTAGATGAAGATCGAAAACAGCTATCTTACAAGCACCTAGACCAACTACCAAAAGGAAATGATGTCCTTCTTGGGAGCGACTAATTTTGTCGAAGTTGGATACAATTATGCTTTAGAAACGGCTCCATTGGCTGATTTAATATTTAAAACACCAATGGCAGCACAAGAAACACTGCACTGGACTCCAGAAGCAGAGGCAGCCTTTGTAGACTAAAACAACTGATAGCTTCATCATTAGTTTTAGGGCTTCAATTACCATAAGAGATTTTTCCAAACTGTAGATTGTAGGCGGGATATATGACGTCAGTACTGACGCAACAACATGGCGGCAAGCAGCCCATAGCTTACTATTCATCACAGTTAGATCCGTGGCACGATCATTACCACCCTAAGCAGTAGTCGCAGCAGCTATGGCAGTGCAAGCTTCAGCCTCAGTGGTGTTGTTTCATCCTCTCACGTTGAGAGTACCTCATGCAGTTGCGATAATTTTACTGCAAGAAAAATAGCATTTTATCCCCTGCCAGACATCTTTCTTGCATGACCATACTATTGAGTCAACCCCATATGACAATTGAACGTTGTACAACATTAAATCCATCGACATTACTTCCGATTCCTGTGGATGGCACACGCACAGCTGCCTACAGGAAATGGAACAAATAACCACACCCAGACAAGATCTTACTGATGTACCTTTAGCTGAGAGGTGACATTTTTGTGGATGGGTCCTGTAGACGAGGTCCTACAGGAAAAACCTAGTGGGCTATGCAGTAGTGACTGATGATGAAATCATAGAAGCACAACCCCTTCAACATAACCTGTCAGCTCAAGCAGCAGAATTGATAGCCTTGACGTGCTTGCACTCTAGCGAAAGGCAAATGTGTTAACATATATACTGACAGTCAGTATGCTTTCTCTACAGTGCATGTCTTTGCACAACAATGGAAAACAGGGAATGATAACATCTACTGGCAAGCCGATTAATCATGCACAATTGATTCTGAACCTGTTAGATTCTATTCAGTTACCCACCAGAATAGCTATCTGTAAATGTGCAGCCCATACAAAACAACAAGATAGAATTTCGGAATGCTCGGGCTGATGCAGCTGCGAGCAAGCTGCCTCAGACCCAGAAACTGTGCTCTTAAATGAAGAACTACAACCTTCTGAGACTCTAGATTTAGAAATGTTAAAAACAATGCAGACATTAGCTACAAAAGCAGAAAAGCAAAAGTGGATAAAACGAGGAGCAATCCTTGAAGAGGGACTGTACATCTCCAAAGAGAAAAAGCCTATATTGCCATCTAATTTATTTAGATATGCAGCTTTGTTGAGTCATGGGCAGAGCCATGTCTCAACAGGGATGGTACAGTTAGTTAACAAAACATTCCAAACATATGGATTTACGAATTATACACAAAAATTTTGTGCAACATGTCATATTTGTAGCAAACATCATGCACAGGGAGCATTTAAACCAAAGCGAGGGAGCTTTCCAACACCACCCTATCCGTTCCATACTATTTGTATGGATTTCATAGAACTGAACAAATGTGAAGGGAAAAAATACTGTTTAGTAATCATAGATATGTTTTCAAAATGGGTAGAAGCTTTTCCAACCAGGAATCCGGATGCAGCAACAGTAGCAAAGGCCCTAGTGAAAGAAATCATTCCTAGATTTGGCATACCAGAAAGAATTTATAGTGACAATGGGACACATTTTGTGAATCAGACAATACAGCAGCTTGGGAGATTTTTTGGGATTTCTTTGAAAAACCATTGTGCTTATCACCCTCAGTCAGCAGGGCTGGTGGAAAGGTACAATGGAATCTTGAAAACAAGTTGAGAAAATTAATGAGTGAGACTCAAAAGACTTGGATTTGCTGTCTGCCTTTAGCACTGCTGAGCATGAGAACTGTTCCAAATGTAAAGGGCTTGACCCCTTTGAGATAGTGTTTGGAAGGGCATATTGTGTGCCACAATGGAAGGCCCTCATGCCTGCAGAGCTGGAGGCCGATGGCTCATTAGCTAGTTATATGAAGAAGTTATTAACAAATAAGACTGTTTTGCAGTTGAACTCTTTTCAGATAAACAAGAAGCAAAACCGAGGCCGTGCTGACCCGGGTCCTGGATTTGGCTGAAAATCATAAAGAGAAAGAACTGGGCGAGTCCAAAGTGGGAAGGTCCGTACCAGGTACTATTGGCAACACCCACTGCAGTGAGAATTGCTGAGAGATCATCTTGGGTTCATTTAACCCATTGCAAACCTGTTAAGAAATTTAGTTTGGACATACCACAGGAACAGGATGGCCAGAGGCAGAATGAATAAAAATGTGAAACAACCCCAGAGACATTGGTTCACTGGCCTACTGATCATACACTTATTAACTATGTTTGTAGTAACCTTTATGTTGTTATGGTTTTTCTTGCATATAACTACAGAAGTGAAATTAATAAAACGTGATGAAGGACTGGCTATAGACTGGCACCCAAACTTTAACACATACCTGGCTATGAAACGAGTTTATGTAGAGACTATGAACGTTTCAAATTGCTGGGTTTGTACTGCAATACCCACAGCATATGGAGGACTTTTGATGTCTGCTGTCCCCTTGGGAATAAATGAAACTTGGGAAAACCTGTTATTTGACACAGGCACTGTGAGATCACAAGACAAAGTGGCATTATATTTGCCTGTTACTCAGAAAGGAATTGTTTGTTTTGTTAAAATGATACACTCCAGGTTGGTTGGAGTAACTGTAACATAACTGTGTCTTACAAATGTTATATAAAACCTATAGACCAAGGTACTAGTTGTAGCAATTATGGTTCGTACTTAAGCTTGATGAAAACAACATTGAGAGATGTGCAAAAAACTCCTGAAATATATAGACAATTATCTGTTATAGATAAGAAAATGTTTCATTCAGGGTTAACCCATCAGTACAAAAGTAGAAAACTGTTATTTTGTTTGTGGGAAAAAGGCCTATAAATGGTTACCTGAGAATTGGTCCGGCAGTCTTTTATTGGGTTATCTGGTTCCAGCCATAAGACATACTGCAGAATTGCCCCTGGGTAAAATACGTAATGTGAGAGACGTAGCTCAGCAAGCCGAAAATACAGTCAGAAAACCTACTAATCCAGTGGGTAAGATTGAAGCAAGCTGGAAGGATCATTCGTCTGTGAAGGACAAAGAAAAATTGACCCATATGGACTTGAGTGACAGTGTTATATCCTGGGCTGGGATATTCCCAGCCTACGGACAGTCAAATCAATTTGGGAACTGAGGAAATTGTCAAAACTCCTCAAGTAATGAGCAATGCGACTTTTTCCGCTCTTGAACTTGTGACTGATGAAATGAATGCAATGAGAACAGTTGTATTACAGAACCGAATGGCTCGACTTCACCCTAGCGGGCGAGAGGTGTGTGCGCGCTTATCAAAGAAGAATGCTGTGCGTACATTCCAGACAACCAGCATGAAATTAATGATCACCTGGAGGTAATACAGCAGGTGTCAGCAATGGCAGAACCAGGCCCAAACCCACTGACGAACTTTTTCCAGAATCTGTTTGGGGGGTGGGGGTCGGTCCTTATGAACATTCTGATTGCAATTTGTGTGGTACTGCTCATAATTGGAGCATGTGTCTGCTGCGGGATACCCTGTGTGAAGAAATTAGTTAAAGACTTAGTTGATGTATCAGTAACTGAAACTATGTACCAAGATATGGAATTGAATTTGTTAATACCAAGTGAAAGTCTATCTGAAATATAAAACAAATGACTTACTTAGCTGAGAGTCCTTGAGAGGAAAAGGCTAAGAAATGAAATAATACTGTTTATGTTTCAAATAGAATTAAATGCATTAACAGGAGGGAGAATGTTAGAAAAATCTACATGCTGCTTAGAAAATATATTTACAATGTATGCTGCTTAGAAAATATATTTACAATGTATGCTGCTTGGGAAAATGTGTATTCAAACATTCAAACACATATAAGTTGTGTGGTCAAATATATAGAGAAATGTGTGCTTTAGTTAGGAATAAATGTACTTAAATCCATAAAAGAGAACAAAGTTTGGAAAGTAGTATATAATGCATTTAATTCTGTCTTACTAGAATAATAGTAGAAATAAACCTGCATATTATTGCTTGAAGCACAAGCTGCAGTGTAATCAGAAATTTGACCTTGGCAGCTTGCAAACACAGCCTGGCTCATGTCTTTCAAGTAAAGATTATTTTGCAAAGTTAGAAAATAATAAATCTGTTCGCATGTGTATCCTCTTTCCTGCTTCCACCAGGAGAATAGTTTTGTCGACTATCTCTGATAGTGCTTAAGAAACGAGGAAGACAAAGAGAGGCATTAAAGAAGACATACATCTATTGTATTCGAACTAATCAGAGAACCTTGAATTGGCTACATCCTCAGGAGGTCATCGTGACTGACCAGGTGCTTGCAAGGCTGTAACATTCACATGGGAAAAAGACTTTTTGAAAAACACAAATTCAGCACTTTTTATGAATTACTATGATGTAAAGACCCTGTCACTGACCACGCCAGTGAGGTGGGCAAAACTGATAATGACATATATAAAAATGGTGCCCTTTTGTGAATAAAACTAGACAAAATTCTGTACAAACTTGTGTATGGTTTTTTGCCTCCTAATGTACATTAGAGTTTAAGATACTCAAGTTCTCCTGCATTATTGTTTGTTATTGATTGACATTGTTTTTGAATAACTCAATGATTTTTACAGTCTGACTCTAACGAATTTATTTAACACACATCATTAGACATAAGAACAAAGGCTTCAAGCCACATCATAGCAATAAGTATAAGTTTTGGAAACTATCTTGAAAGTCAAAGTTTTTGTTTTCATATGCCCACACAGTCCAAACTATGAGTTCTGATTATTTGTTATTTTTCTAGTGCACATCTCTATGTCTGTTTAGCACTGCTTCACTGATTGTTTTTTTTGTTTCTTTTGTTTCCTTCTGGATGCCAGCACATAAGGATGCTGTAGCGGGAAAGAGTTAGCTGGTGAATTTAGATATCATCTTGTGGGAGTCTGTGAGATTTTATATACTCTCACTGCCTTTTCTTTTGGAAAGTTGTCACCGTACAATGCCTTCTATACTGAGTGCACAGTCCTCCCCCTCTATTGCTAGTTTGCAATAGGCCATGCACTCTTTGACTGATCTCATGCTTCAAAATCTCTGCAAGTATGGAGTAGATCTCCAGCTTTTTACAAAAGGGTGTTTCTCTGGTAGCATGACATCAACAAGCTCCGCCGTATTGGCTATTCAGGGCTGACTATTCACTCTTAAAGCTCCAAGGTCAGTTTTTCTAACATCTGCCTCTTTTCTTATGTGGTTTGTGCTGTGGTATAACTGCATGAATGAGCTAAGGAATTGTGGTAGATATGGTAAAGGTATTCCTGCTGCTTGGTAGTGTAAGGATTTTCTTTAGTTAGTGTTGCATATGCAGAAGAGATTGAGATATGGAGGATAAAATATAATGTATGTGACTTTCAAAGTAAAAAGTGAATGCTGAGTGTCTGAACTCATTATTCATAGGTTGGTACTAGGCTATTGGCCCTAGGGCCTATACAAGCTTAGTCATAACAATTCCCTGGCTATTTCTTCCCACACTATTTACTTCCCTAGGTCCCTGTCTAGCAGGGCGATTGATGTGATCCCCAGGGTGAATTTCCTTTCTCCCATCCAATCATCAAGGTTCCTTTTGAAGAGGGCCAGATGACATACAGGCACACAAAGAAACACACACACACACACTGGTTCCTATTAGATGACCGAAGGCGCATTATATCAGATGCGTCTTGGTCAAACTTCAAACAACGAAAACGCAAAATAGTGAAGCAGCTTTTAAGAGAATTCTTTCCCAGGGAAAGAATTTGCTTGGCCATGTCCGTTATTTTGCTGTTTTCGGCACTGTAGTGCGATCTCGGAGTTGGTATATTTAAGTTGGGGGGCAAAGCCACCTACTTTATGTATTATTTCAATTGTTTTTTTCTTTTTTTTCTTCTGAGCTTTTGAGATTGTAAGGTTTTGCTTGTATGGGTTCAATTATTCATCGTTCAGTGATATAATATAGACCCACCACACACACACACACACACACACACACACACACACACACACACACACACACACACACACACAGACCCACACACACACAGACACACAGACAAACACACACACACACACACACACACACACACACACACACACACACACACACACACACACACACACACACACACACACGTATAAAAGCCTAGAATTGTTTGAAAGTGTATTTTTAAGAAATAATGTTACCTGTACCATGAAATAGGAATTTACATTTCTCCTAGTGTATGCTTTACTTCCAGACAAGGTCTCAGTTCATATCATACTAGTATTAGTTTAAGTGATTTAAAGAAAAATGTTACAAATTGGCTGTTCTGCATACTCATCTAGCCTCTTTCAAGTGGTGTGATAAATACAGTGTGTCTAGGTCATACCTAAAAACAGGTGCTAGTTTTTTGTGGCCTAAACTGGTCAACAAAGACTAAAATAAAAATAAAGAATTGGATCTGTCTGATTTAAGAATACTTATACCACTGAATTTACAATACAGCTGTGAGTGATAATAGATGCATACAGCTGGCATAATTGCAAAGCAAAATAATTTCAGTCTATCAACATCATGTAGCTGATACAAAAATGGAATAAATTGTACCAATGGTACAAAGGAAGTGCTCCTGTATGTCCACTGGTGAGAAGCCTTCATGTATCTAGCCTTCAGACACATGACTCTAGGAGGCTTGAAAACCACTTGGTGCTTGTCATCTTCTCATCGAAATGTATCCAGTGAATCTACTAGGTGCATAAGTGAGCAAAAAGACATCCAATGTGCATATTTGGAAATGTGGATGTGCCACTTAATAACACAGCATAATATGCATATGATTTGTGATGACGACGTTAATATGTGGCTGAAAACCTCTCCACCTTCTTCCTAATTTTACTTTTCCTACTAATTTTCTTGCAATCTTAAATACAGAGGGGGATTCATAAAGGTTGAAACAAAGTGTAGATTATGTTTACACAGTATAATCTTTCTGAGTGAATACACATCATAAAAATGTGGTAGGGGTTTTCTTGAATACAGATTGTAAACACTTAGTATATGCTTAGTGTAGGTGTTCATGAATCCGGCCCATAAACTAAAAAAAAAACGAAAAACAGAATGAATACTGTGTACATTTAAGTAGTGTTTGTTTTGTGCTATTTTATGTGGGCAGCTGTGCGCTTAAAAGTGCCTCTTGTAATGTGGAATTACAGCACATTTGCACTGTCAAGCCATTGCACCTAAAACTGAAATGCTTAGAGAAAGTCTCTACTTTTACTCAAAAGAAACATTTTTGTATCCAATGTAGACCAGATTAAATCAAAGCTGCTGGATTACCAAAACTATGCAGTTTGACATTTCATGATAAACAAAAGGTAACAACAGTATTTTATATCACACATCAAAGATCACAAGAGAATACACTCTTAGAGTTATATTTAAAGATACACTTGGCCACTCAAGTGGCACAGACATTTAAAGCCCTGAGGAAGACACAGATAAGCTGGGTTTGATTAGCATCTTAGGCATCTGACCAATTGGCAGGGAGGGACAGGATTGCCCATCCTTGGAAGGAGGGATCGTGATACATGGGTGTCTCCAGATAATGATCCCTGGTAAGGCCAGGGACATCGCCATTGCAAGCAAGGTCAGCATGGGACAGTGGAACTTGGCACAGCTGCCATGGAGGAGGGACAATATGCAGCGGATCTTCAATTGCATTCCTCCACAGGACTGTACCACACTGCCAAAAAGGGAAGCGGGGAGTAAGAAGGTAGGCCATAGTTAGTCCTCCCCCAGATAAGGAGAGACATGCCAAACCCTGTTGCCTGCTTTCTGTGACCAGCTCCAGTGATTACAGGAATAACTCAGAGAGGGCACCGAGTAGCTGGTTGACTCAGCGTGAGCACAGCACAAGGGTCAATCTCGTAATAATGAAATATGAGGGAAAGAAAAGCAAAAAATAAATACGTTTAAAAATACACAGGTTTAATTTACCTGTTTTGCATAAAATACTATAATCAAGTCTTGACAGTGAAAAATGAAGGATTTATTTAGAAACTTACAATAATACGTCTGGTAGGACTACTGAAAAAATCTACTACATCTTCAAGAAAGGTCGTTGACTTGTTTACTGTAGTGCAGTCATCAAAATCATTTGGAATAAAATTCTCATCTATAATTTGGCAATCACCAACAGTAGTCTGTAAAAAATAAAATTATATAGTTACTACAGAGTTCTGATACATGCAGCCATCCTTCTACACCAATATCATCCTTACTCAATCCACTTAGAATTTCCAGGCAGCAATTTAATATATGCGGTACTGGGTCATTGCACACATGTAAATAGTTAAAATAGTGCACATATGTAAATAATTAAAAGAGTCCATACACAGACAACACTGACAGCATTTCACAGAAAGTGCAGAAAGTTCAGCTCTGCACTGTAGAGGCACAATAGGAAGTAATTGCCAAAACACATGGAGGCTCACACGACTGTATTGAGTTAAGATGCTTACCATAGCAGTAGATCTTCAAAGAATGGTTCCTGTAACAGTAAATCACAACAATACGTTTCACCCTCTTTATGAATGTCTTTTCCTGGTGAGACTATGTCCTGGTTGTATCTTTCTTCCCTTCCTCTTATCATAGATACATGAGTTATCAACTTTTTAAAATGTAAACAACTCTCATCAGAGAAAAGAATACATAAACTAAATCTTCCTAATGCTATGTATTAAAGAATTTATTTGATTCCACACAAATAGATCTTAATGCTCTTAATATATATAACTGTTACTTCCCCACTCTGGGCCAGTAATCAAGGAGCCTGAATCCTCACCACTGAGACTGGAGTGGGACTTTCACTTGGGAAAAAAATGGATACACCCAGTATTTCCAGATACAATCCTGTGCATCATGCACAATTCCCTTAAGAGCACACAGGGGCCACACTCAGTCCAGGGGCTGGTCTCTCTGTCTCTCTCTCAGTCTCTCTCTCTCTCTCTCTCTCTCTCCAGAACCCCAGTAAGACTCCACAAAGGCACAGCTGTAGAGTTGAGACCTCCTCTGAGTGTCCAAGCTAAGTTCTCCATCACTCTCTCTCTATTCCTCTGTGAAATGAGTGCTTCACACACGCGCACGCGCACACACACACACACACACACACACACACACACACACACACACACACACATGCACACACACCTGGGAAAGCCCGACACAGATTTACTAGCTATGTCCCCTTCTGCCCAGACTATAGGGTAGTTATTGCCACTAGACACTCCAATGTCTAAGGCTGTTAAAAGGGTACCCAATTATACTGAGTGAAATTAATATTAATTCAAACATAAATAATAAAATATCATGAAAATATGGAATATCTATTTAAAATAAACACCAGAGTTTCATCACAGGAAACATTAAAATAACACAGATTAATGGATTCACACAGATACAGGAAAAAAATACTTAACTAATCTCTCTCTCTATATTTTCCTAATAGATCGAAAGAATTACTATCCCCTTGTTCAATTACTAGTGCAAGGTAAGATGATGTAGGTGAGGGGTCTTTCCTTGTCAGGTTCCAATAACAAAGTGCTATGATACTACAGTCTCACCTAGTATTAAAATATAATTTTTAGTGATGGATTGCAGAGTGACATCACATACATAAGGTCATCTGACTTCTGGTTTCCATGCCACCCCCCTTGGCTGGAAGCTGTCAGGATTAATCACATACGTGTCAATAATACATACACAGAGCCTTGCTTAGATCTCCTGCAGCTCCTGGAGGTCATAAAACAATTTCAAACATCCACACTTCCATAACAGCAAAGACAATGCAGGAAGCTTCCCAGTACAGACCTTTTACCTCTGGCTGCATTGAGAACTGTAAGATACAATCTTTATGGCCTAAGCCAGATAATTTAATTTCAAACCATTTTCAGATTTTGAGATTAACCTCTTCTCTTCCATTATCGTGTGTTAAACCATATACATTTAATGTAATGGATGTATATTTCTTTTTCTGTCCAGCAGGGCACACCGTTGGTACATTTTTGACACAAGCAGCTTTACAAATATATCTTTCAACACAAGCATTTGCACAAATCAGTTTGATATACAAATAACATATACTTCTCTACAAATTCCAGCTAGCTGTGCTGGCATATGTTACACATCCACTACCCTACTTTTCCTGGCATAGGTGGCAATACCGCATATCATCACAACAACCAATTACACTCCACATTGCAATCACAGAAACCTATTTCAAACACATATACATTAATCTCTGCCATCAAATACAATAATGCCTTTACGCCTTACTAGATTAACATTAATCCAAACATTTCAATTGAAGCAATACATAAATCAATAATATTCTATGTTAAACACATCCGTCTCAAAAATTGTTCTATACTCAAGTAATGATACTAAATAATGCTCACATAACTTCCTCTGCATCCTTTTTTTTTTTTTCCCGGTACTTCACCAAGATGTAATGCATGTGATTTTCCACTACTGAACTAATTCATATACTCTGGAGCTTTAAACACTCACACCAAATCAAGCTTCAACTAAAATCTGAGTTACAAATCTTAGGTTATCAAGAAAACATTTTCACTATGGATTTTATGATCCTACACATTCCTCCAACCAACTTAATTCAGCAAGACCGATATATACTTGTATCCATTTTTATGCTAATCCATTTGTACATAATGCAAAACTGTGCTAATCAGAACAATATGTCCTGGTCTAGTTTTAAAGAAATAACTATTAAATATGTTAAGGTTTATAAACTTACACACCACTATAAAAAATATTTTTATCACTCAAACAGGTAGTGGACTAGGATTTTAGAATTCACTGTATGAGTAGTTCTATGTATGAAATATCTTACTCTATATTCCAGCATAATTTCTGGTTAGCCTTTTCTCTTACTCTCTCTCTCTCTATCTTGTCTCTCTATCTTGTTTATTTGCTTTTTTTTCTTTTCTTACTGATTCTATTTACTTTCAGGAGAACATTATTAAAGGTATACTTTTGTATGTACTTTAGTAGGCACATAACCCTTTGGATTCATTAACAATTGTGTAGGCTTTGCACTAAGCCTACATGATGTAAGTGTGTTAGTGAGATAAGCAGCAGCACTAACTGAATATACATGCTGCTCATCATGCCTTTATGATTGCAAGCACCATTCTGTGGCCAGCCAATAGTGTTCATATGAGGCCACGGAAAGGTGCTTGCAAGCACCACCACACAATGTAAACAAAACAGATTGCATACAGGCAATGTTCAGATATGAGCATATGCTGTAGCCCAGGCATATTTAAGAGTAAGTACAGAGAAACAATACAGAATAAGGGGAAGTGAAATAGTGGAACTGTTACAAAAAATGTGTTATAATGATGTAGTAATGTTGGAGAGAGGAAATGTTTAAAGTGTACTCACATCCCATAGACAAATATGACGAAAGTGTATAAGAAGCATTTCTGATATAAAACCTTCAAGATTAATCTAATGATAATTAGTATGAATGTCGCACATAAATAATAATGGACATGCTGATAAAGGATGTCATGGGGCATAAAGCCACAGGGAAACAAAGTGGAGTGAAAATGTGGTACACGTTAATTAAATGCTGACTTGAGATAACAGTTAGCAAGGATGAAAGATACATTAAGGGATGAATGCAAAGAATGCAGTTATTGAGTACAAGTATGTATATATACACAGAATAGATCTATGCAAGCTGACATCACTGCTGCATTATCCATCTCACCATGTATACACAAGAACAAAAGGACTGAACAGCTGTTATGTCAGGTAACTCAGAAATGGACATGCTTATGCAAAGAAATGATGGTGACACCAATAGGAAAGGTGTTTATTTATTTATTGACATTTGTTAACCGGGAAAGTCCACTGGGCCAATGACCCATTTTCAGTGGAGGCCCAGGGAGAAAAGCTCCATACAATCACAGAGTTTTTTACGTAACATCAGCTTAATTTTGAGAGTCAAGAAACTTTTTACACAATACAAATTAAAGTAGATATACAAGACAAAATCATATTTAAAGGTATACAATACAAGAAAAATAAACCCAGTGTGTTAGATTTTTAGTAATTCTGTTTGTACAGTCTCATAAGTAAGAATACTGTTTAATCAATTCTGTTTATTCAGCCACAGAAATAAAGAAAGCAAGAGAGATTGGATATGAAGACAGATAGTGTAAATTGCAACTATATTAAGTTATTAAAAGTATTTGTAGTGTATAGTGGCCAAAACATTTAAGGTGGTTTAATTATATGAGAAGAACAAACAAGGTTATTGAGATGGCGTTCTTTTAGTGCAAATTTAAATGTTTTTAAAGAGTCTAGTTGAATAAGAGAGAGGGAGCGCATTCCAAAGTTTGGCAATGGCATGGGAATAGAGACATTGTCCAGCCCTTTTGTTGGGTTTAGTCATGGTTAAGAGCTGTTTGTTGGAGAACCTAAGATACCAAGTAGGGGTGTGTGTTTGCATTACAGTTTGAAGGGATGGACAGAAGTTTGGATTATTTAGTAGTTTGTGGGTGAGAGTAAGTTGGGAGTAATGTAGGTAATGAGGGAACTCAAACCAGTTTATAGATTTAATGGCCAGGCAATGATGTGTGCGAGTTGGCATGTTGGAGACAAACTTGGCTATTTTATAGTAGCACGACTGCAGTTTGTTCAGGAGAGATGCGAGTAGGTTAGTGAAAATGGGGCAACCATAGAGGAGGGTGGGTAGAAGTAGACTATTAGTTAGTTTCAACTTGGTAGACTTGTCCAAATAGAGTTTATGCCTCTAGAGTTTGCCAAGCTTAAAATGAGTCTTTTTGATTGAGTTGAGTATATGATTCTCAAAGGATAGTTTGTCATCAGCTGTGATGCCAAGTAGTTTGGCTGTTTTTACAATTTCAAATTCCATATTGTTTTGAGAGAATATTTAGAGTCTAGAGTTAGAGGTCTGGTTGTGAAGAGTAAATGTTTTGATTTTTGGGGACTAAGTAACAGTTGAGCTTCATTATGCCAAGATTCAATGGAAGTAAATGCATTTTCTGTTAACTTTAGGAGATCTGAGATGTTGTTAGAGGATGTAATTACTGTTGAATCGTCCGCATATTGAATGAGTGTACTTTGCAGGGATGCTTTATGGAGATTATTAATAAAAATGTTAAACAGCAAGGGCCCATGAACAGACCCTTGGGGAATGCCTGTGTTGTTGAGTAGGTAATTGGATTGCTTACTTTGCCATCTAACAGACTGTTTTCTGTTGTGTAGAGAGTTATGGAACCAGGACAGCATGTGTGGGCAGCAGTTTACGGTCTCAAGTTGTAAAAGTAGTTTTGAGTGGGACACTGTATCAGAAGCTTTTGATAGGTCTAGTAGGATCACTGATGTTAGTAGGCCTGCATAAAGAGCTTTGTATACAGTGCTGGTAAACAACAGTAAGGCTGTTGTGCTGTGTGCTGGCCAAAAAACATGTTGGTTGGGTGCGAGTAGGTTATTGTCTGTGAAATGTTTTAGCAGTTGAGAATAAATACACGTTTCTAAAATTTTAGAATGAGGTAAAAGTATGGAGATGGGCCGGTAGTTAGACAGATCACTGGTGTTACCACCTTTGTGAAGGGGAGTAATAATTGAGTTTTTCCATAGTTGTGGGACATATGCTTCAGAGATTGCTCGCTTAATGAGCATACTAATTGGAAGAGATACAGAATCTGCTGCAAGTTTTAAGTATTCAGCTGAAAGGCCATCGGAAGAGGCGGAGCCTGGTTTAAGTTTTGGTTTAAGTTTTGAGAGCAGTTTATGAACTACAGAGGTGGGTACTGGTTATAATGTAAATAGAGAAGTGGATGGGATTTTGTTGGAATTACAATTGATGTGGGGGGAGTGGTTAGAGAGTGTACTGTTGTTTACGTTGCCGGTTATGCTTTTGTTAGTTTGTAAAGAGAAATCATTAACAAGTTTTTGGATAGTATCAATAAAATGAGAATTGAAGGCTTGGGCAATTTATTGAGGGTCTTTGTCAGGAGATGGAGAGGGGTTGTGTTGAGTACCAGGATTTAGAAGAGAGGAAAGTGGGTTCCAGAACAATTTGGGGTTATTTTGTTAGGTAGTGAGTTTAGTGGAGAAATAGCTTTTTTATCATTGGTGACTTCCTTTTTGGCATTGTTACAGAGTTGATTATATCTGAATTCAAGTTGTGGGGTTCTGTTTCTATGTCATTCCTTCCAGGCTTTATTCCTGGAGGTAAGTAACTGTTTAGTTTGTTTAGATAGCCATGGAGCATGGTTAGGCTTTACTCTTTTGTTACGTGTTGGGGCAAGACTGTCTAGAATATCTAAAAAGACTTTGGTAGAGGACCAGTTGTGGGTTTTTAGAGACTCTAAGAAAAGTTGTTCATTGAAATGGGTAAGATACCTTGTTGTTCTTAGACAATGCAATTTGTCAATTTGAAGTTGAGTTCTATGGGTATAGGCAGAAAGATGGTCACTAAAGGTATTGGGTAGGGTCCCTGTCTTGGTAAATTTTTGAGGGTGTGAAACGAGTATCCAGTCTAGAGTTGATTCTGTTTTTTTTATCTTACGAGTGGGGTTAGAGATGAGTTAAGTAAACCTGTCCAAGTTAATACTATTTACTGGGAAGTTAGAGATGAGAGTTTGACATTTTTTTATTTGTGTCGCCAAAAATGATGGTTTCATTTGATATATTGAGGGTGGTCCCAGATAGTAGATCTTCCAAAGTAGGTATGTTTTGACCTGGGAGACTATAGAGTACAGCAATACATAATTGTTTTCTGTTGTGGATGGGAAGGTTAACTAGTAATAATTCCATATTTCCAAATGTTGATATAGGTTTATCATGTGGTGTAACAGCTAAAGTGTCATGGTAGATTAATTCAACACGCCCACCTTTTTTATATAGCCAGTCATTTCTATGTATATTATATCCTGGAAGGATTATTTCAGTGTTAGCAATATGTGGTTTTAGCCAGGTCTCTGTGAGTGCTACAATATCTGGGGAGAAGTGAGAGAGTCAGGCATGGAATTCGATGGTTTTGTTACAGATACTACATACATTAATTTTAGTGAAGCAGAGGTTACTGGCATTAGAAGAAAGGTTTTGGGCAGAATAGTTGATTAGTCCAGGGTTGGGGTGAATGTTGCCACATAGAGAGAGGGCCTGGTAGTGACATGTAATTATGGAGGGATGTTGAGTAATGAAGAGAGGCCTAGTTACAAATTAATTTTACTTTGATTATGATGAAAAAAGATCTAATTTTTTGTAAGGTGCCAAGTATGGAAGTTGAATAAAGAGGGTGAGATGTCAGATAAACTACTGGTATTAGTGTGGGGTGCAATGGGTGATGTGGAAAAATGTTGAAGTTGGGGAGTGGAATATAGTATGTAGGGAGGTGGTGTTGGATAAGAAAAGAAGAATGGAGGTAAGGGAGATTAAAGTAGTACAAGGTTTTGATGTATAGTACATGTTAGGAAAAGGTTGTGGTACTATTATTAAGGAGAAGAATGAGGAAGATTCAGGAAGGGAAAATATTAAGAAGGAAGATAATTATGGTGGACTGAATAGGAGGATACTGGTGTAGGTGTCTGGGTGATTGATTGGGGGTTAGACAGGAAAGGGAAGAGCATATGGAAGGTATAAATGTAATTGATGTGGGGGTGGGTGAGAATTGGGGTAGGGTAGGGGAGTGGAGAGAGCCCGAGCGGCGCGAGCAGAATCCTCGAGGCAGCGTGCCAGACCACAGTAGAAACCAATCAATTAATGTGTGCCTCATGACAGTGGAGCAGTTAAGAGTATGCAGTTCTTAGGGGTAAGAAAAATGCATGTAATAGCAACCTAACACATGCTGCATTACTAGTTCTATAGTTTTGTAGCTCTTGATATTAGCAGTTGCTAAAAAGAGAGAAGAATGGAAGGAGAAAGTTCAGGGGAAGGGATGGGGGAGTCCAACACTATTTTATTGAGCTAGTGAGCATGCTACTAGTCAAATAAGTACTAAAGTGTTCAAACATGCAATAGACAAGCAAGTGTTGTATGATTATGTAAATGCTATATGCCAATCTAACAAACAACATACATACGTGACCAATGTCAGGAATGATTAGATTACATGTCAGGAGTCCAGGTCTGCCATTGATGATTCGCAAACATGTCTGACATACTAATACTTGGCATGGTCACATACAATTTCAAGGAACAATAACAGAACAGTAATTCAAAATCAGCAACACAATAGAAAGTGTTGCAACTGATGACCATTCACATTTATTTATTTTATTTTTACATTTGTTATTCGGGTTAGTCTGTCTGGGTTCTTAGAAGCCCTTTTTCAGCAGAGACCTGAGGAGAAAAGCTCCCCCCAAAAAAGTTTTAAGTAATCATATAGTAAGAATAAAGATAAACACAGATCACATTTTAAGTATACATACTTCTAAGGTAATTACATAACATGCAATAAAGGAATATACAGAATGGATGGAAGGTCTTGCAGACTGCCATACAGTAAGAAATATTTATGGAATCATACATATGCCATTAAGATGTATACTGTGACAAAAACATATGCAGTATTAAACATGTCTGGAGAAAGACACCCAATACAGAGCATAATTATCTAGTGAAAAGGTAATGCATATGAGCAAGGAATGACCTAAAAAACATTTGCATCATGTCATTTTACATGCACAAACAGATATCAGAGAGAGATGCATAACAGTCATGGGTGTCACAGACATATGCATATCAGTCATGGAAGAAAGAGTACCCTCAACATGCATAACACTGACATACTCTATAAGATGTACTGATGACCTACTTGTCATGAAAAAGGCCCCAAAAGGATGGCACTGTGAGTGCATGTAAGCCACTGCAGTCTGATACATTTGCCTTAGAGACAGTTATTACCAGAGTCAAACCTTTGCCTATTATAGAAGGCTCTCTCCAGACCCCTGTATTGACAGCATGTGCCACATCAGATAGCAAGGGATGCTGTCACACATAACTGAATTGACTGCATGTGTATGGATATAATATGAACAATCATACTTAGTCCAAATACCAGAAAGGAGCTACATATGTTACTGTCCACATAACATTCAGCATTACAATATGACTGATTCTTTGATAAGGGAGCTGTTCCATCATGTAGGACACACATTGTTCCAGAAATGAACACCAGTCTATCTCTACGTAAGTATGCTATAAAAGCCAGTATACTCAATACATGTGTCACAGGAGCACTCATAGTATATCCTGCCCTGAATAAACATTTCAATGCCATGCAATCACAATCTGTGATTATATATCATTATCCAGTATAAAAATGGATATGAATAACTAGATGCAGTGATGTTGCCCTCATATAATCTTCCCCTTCAGGAACTGAAAAACAAGAAGTGCAACTCTAGTGACTAATGACATCTGCATGAACCACAAGCACCACAGTGGAATTCTTACAACTGGTATGGCAATCCACCTATGCTGACTTACTACATCAGAAGTATGTATGGTAAACAATCTGTGAGATAAAAGAGATTATGGAGAACTCTCACACTGTACATGGACACATTCTAACTGTGATACATGTCATTCATGCATTACAGTATAAGGCCCAACAATGCTATTGAACACATGAACATTTGCCAGCAGAAAATACATGACATTTGATAGGATGAATGTACCAGTACAACTGTGAGATATGTGGTTATGTGAAGGTATAGCATCAGTTTATTTTTGTAAGAGATATGTGTGCCTGTAATTGCTATAGTATGTCAACAATAGACAGCATGTTGTCTCATTCCCTCATGTCAGACAATGACGCTTCTTATATATGTTATGTAAGGACCATTAAGGTTTCGACCAATACTGGGTATTCAATCCAAACACAAGTCAACCGTGGATAAAGGACAATTTGGTCATAGCCATGACCCTTGGGATAGGGCCTTGGTGGGCCATACATGAGATTACCTACATCTTTCAAAACAACTTGCATACTTTTAAAGCCAATATTGACATCCTTAATAAGTTGGGAGAGCAGCATGTTTGTCTGTAATTTCGGTAGTAATCTAAAGAACCTATCTGAGATAAAAACACCTACCCAAAAACCCAAGGCTCCAAACCACGGGACCCACAAATAAGGGAGATGCTCATATTGTCTGTACATTTTGGATTTAGACTGTCTGGCTTTGGACAACTGTTTATCCAACCAAATTCATTTTTGTAAAGGAAACTGTAACACAGGTAGAATGGTTTAACTGGCCAAGTGTAAATCTTGCCCTGCCTTTTATATAGGCAAAACTGAATGCCCTCTTAGAAAAAGAATTTACAAATACCTATATGACATTCAATCTAAGAATTCAAAAAAGGGTCTATATCACTTTATCAAACAGTCTGTTTATTGAATCTGTATTCACTGAACTCACTTTAGTGAAAGCTGACTTTAATAAACAATCGCTTCAGTGAATCATCACAGGGAAAGGAGATAGTTGGCCATCATCAGGAATTTGCCCTTTTCCCCACTGTGATCTCAGAGTTGATATATTTATTTGGGTAGGTATGGTGAGATGAAGCTCCGCACATTGCTGAGTTTAAAATTTTGCAGTGTTTGGTACGGTTGCTAGCTGGCCCACTAGTTTCTTTCCCTGTGAGGAAATTTGCTGAAACGATCATTTGTTGAAGTGAGGTTTTGTTAAAGTGAGTTTGATGAATAGGGATTTGATAAATAGACTGTTTGTTGAAGTGATATAGACCCTTCTAAAATGTCATATATAAGCATTTGCTGTTCTGCACTTCTTTCAACAAGTTAGATTTACTATCTTTGATATTGTTGAACCCAGCCCTAGGGTGGAGCACTGGAAACTTGTTTAGAATACAGGGAATATTACTGCAGATCAGCCTGGATGCCACTTGTCCCCCTGGAATTAATTACTAGATTTCTATTTTACTAGTCCTTAAACTGAGGGCTGCTAAACTTCAATGGCTGTTTTTTTTTTTAATCCTCAATTTCACTGTTTTGTTTTAGAAACTTCTGTTGACCATAGTATTTTTTTCTGGTTCTACATTGGGATTCACAACTATTGTTTTTTAGAACTTAATTTTAAAATATGATTAATACCATATTTCTAATAAGTTGTTTTTAATTTGTCAATTATTTTTTACATTCGTTAATTTTTAAACCGTGTCTTTTCTGATTCTCTCGTGTTTCACTGATGCTATGCAGTGTGCTTCTGTTTGTTTTTAATCAGGTATCTGTCCCTTTCAGTTTTAATTAGTACTGAGGAAGTGAGTTTTTTTAAACAGTTTGAGCCCGCTACTTCCTGTTCTGAAGAAGTCCTTGTTACAGCTTACTGGACAAAACCGCTTAACCACTGGGTGTTATGTAGGTTGTATTTATTTATTTTGGTTTTTATTAGTTGTTAAATTAAAGCTCTACATGTTTTTTTATAACTATTATTAGTTGCCTTGTGATTCTGGATTTCCTGGTGGTACTGGTTGCACAGTGCTAGTTTATGTTGTGTTTTTCTTTGTGCAAATTTTGCCTCTTTATTTTGGGTTGTTATTTAAAAAATATGAAACCAAATGTGATTACTACTCTAAATAAAAGCATTGCTATATGACAAACTGTCCTAGCTTTTAGTAAGAGGGGATCAACATCTATATGTGTACAAAGCCAATGTGGTTGACAACAGTGTTATTGTTATGTACAGTCACAATAACACTGACACAATGTAATTTGAGCATTAATGGATGTTTTTCAAATAACTACCCCATATCACAAGCTAAGCATCATTACCTGAATTGCAAGTGCACATGACCATGCTGATTTGCAACTGAGACAGTACACAGTTCAATGGATGAAATCACTGCTGTTTTATTAGCTGGATGTTTATGCTAAAAAGTATTCGAAGTGCACAACAACACTTTACAGCTACATATCACATATGTCTTTGCAAAATAGTGCACACAGTATGAGGGTGAAAGACACAATCACAGCTGGTCTCCCAACATCTGACATATGTAGTTACACAATGTACAAATCACACTGTCAAAGTCACGATATAGCATCTATGAAGGGTTAACATCAGCAGTGTACTGGCAAGGATATTTATCTGGTAACATTATTTTTGTAGCCAGTCAAGGCTTGTAAATGTTCTACTACATGCATGTGTAAAACAATCATTGACAAGATTTGCAGTCACACTAGCAGAAGTTAGGCACTGTTGTATTTGAGCATCCTGTCTATTGAGTTACATATTATAGAAGACAGTGTCAGACATGCAGCCACTACAAGAGATGTTGACATTCAAATAGCTTCAGTTCACTCACAAAAAAAAAAAAAGACCTCATCAGTGTGTTGAACCAGGGGTGTAGGCAGGCAGTTTAATGTTGTAATTATGTGCTCTTATTGATGCCACACAAAACACCTGCCATTTGAAGAATGGAAATGTTCTCCCCTTCCCCACTTAACAAATGTTTGCATCACATTCCCTCTAAAAACATTAAATGATTATGTTTCAACCCATGAGTATTACCTGAAACATTCATTTACAAATTTGTGGATATAGTATTGCCTAAAAAACAAAGTTTTCTTTATGTAATGCATAGAAAATTGTAATCATTACATTACTAACAGTATGTATAGCTACACCCTTGTGAAAGGTGGACTTTGGAGATGGTGTAGACATCTTTGATTTAAACAAAATTATCCAGAGTGCAGGATGATTGAGCACAATCTGACCTATCTATAAAAACCTTACACACACACACACACACACACACACACACACACACACACACACACACACACACACACACACACACACATCTACCATCTTGGGTATTGAACCTCCTACCTATCTAGTTACACAGTCTAGAAAGTACTATATTACCAGCAAGCATTCTAACAAAAGTGTGACTCTTAAGGGGAGAAAGTGCACTCTCATCAGCATGACATCATACAGGATGTTTCCACAAATGTTGGTGTAAGGGAGTTGTGTGTACACATAAATGCATCCTCTCCAGGGGAAACGGAAACAGCAACAACCATTGCACACAGCCATTTTCAAGATTTATACAGTGGATATAATCTCCTATCTAGGCTACACACACTAGAGAACATTGTACTAGTCATAGTAGCGGGTCAATATCACTTTGCCAAATGCTTGATTCAGCAAATCACTATTTATCAAACTCACTTAAGTGAACAATCATTTCAGCAAATTTTTAATTTGGGAATGGATGTGGCTGGCCATCATTGTGAATTTGCCCTTTTCCCCACATTAGCGCAATGTTGGAGCTGGTATATTTAGTTGGGGGCCAAACACCCCTATTTTGCAGAGTTTTAAATTGTGTAGTGTTTGTTACTGTCAGCAGCTGGCCCACTATTCTTCTCCCCTGGAGAATTATCTCTGAAATTATCACTTAAATGTGCTTTCATTTCACTTAAGTGAGTTCAGTAAATAGGGATTAACCAAATAAAGCATTTGACAAAGTGATAAAGACCACCAACAGCCACAGGTGGACAAGTTTTGACTCTTAGAGGTCAGAGTGCACTTTTCTCAGGATGATGTCATCATTGTTTTTCAGAAAGGATGTTACTGTAAAAATATGGATAAGGAAGCAGTGAGAACAGCCAAAAATGTATTATTCTCAGAAGTGGATTCCCCACCGCATGATACACACACACACACACACACACACACACACACACACACACACACACACACACACACACACACACACACACACACACACACACATACACACACACACACAAATCTTCAATGTTAGGCATTGAAAATCCTCTCTCTCTGTCTAGATATCTATTTCTCTATCTATCTATCTATCTATCT
>NC_056737.1:1952782012-1952802012 GCF_019279795.1 Protopterus annectens
GCTACAAGAAGACAGGATGAGTCTTAATCACATCACATGTAAGGGTGTGTGTGTTTGGGTATGGGTGTTTGTTTGTGTGTGTGTCGGGAGGGGCAATCCCATAGCCCCTTGGACAATATGAGGAAGACACAGGGAGATAGAGACTTACACAAGTTCAGGTATGCCTCTGTGAGTAGTTTTAATGGCCACCAGACTCATCTAACTTTTGCAAAAGCTTTGCCATCGTTAGATTGGGGAGGCTGATGAACCCATCCCACAGGAGTTAAAATCAGTTTAGATGCATAAACAATTGCCTATAGATTGTGTAAGTTGAGGCTCAAAGGAGTCATGATGCTACAGGGCAATTAGTTCATCTGAACTAGGCAAAGAAAATAATCCATGGCAAAAAGGTAGGTGTTTCAGAACAGATCACTGTAACATTAAATTATTGCATTTGGGTCTACCCACCTTAGGTGCATCATTCCTTGACCATAAAGTTATAAAAGCAGTTAGCACCTTCCTGTGATTAACCGTAGTGGGTATCTCTCTTGTTACATACTGATGTTGGTTGGCTTATATATATATATATATATATATATATATATATATATATATATATATATATATATATATATATATATATATATATATATATATATATATTCACATACATACATATATATATATATATATATATATATATATATATATATATATATATATTCACATACATACATATATATTTTCTTCAGAAAAACATTGTAATGATAAGAATGCAATGTACAAGTCAATATAAACTGTTTTAGGTACAATTAAATCCACCTTTAAAAAATTGACATGTCTTAGTTTCAAAAGAAAAACTACTACCAATGTGTGAACATTATCAATGGTAATAAAAAGTAATAACATTCAAAGAAACCCAAAACAATGCAGAGACAAGCTTGAAAAACAAAGATTAAAGGCAGGAAGGTTGATCAGGGGTTACCTGAGCCAACGTAGTGTACATTTAATGTTTTGTTTCATTAAGACCAGGGAAAGAATCAGCCCCAAGAAATAGTTGCGACTTCAGTTCATGTACTTCCAGCAACGTATCAATATCCTCATAAAAATAGCAAGTTGTTCAAGCACTATGAATGTAAACTTTTGGATGTTTGTGCAGCATAAACTATGCTTGCTTAATACGTTTCACAAGTCCTTTTTGGAGATGACTACATAGTGCTCTTTTATTATACTAGACAGTCTTCGAGAGGTTTTTCCTATGTAGAAACTATTGCTAGTGTCACAAGCCCCAGCGTAAACTACATTTGTGCTACGGCATTCAAAAAAATCTGTGGTATGCTATTTTAAAATTACAGTGTTGGAAAACAAACTTTGAACCTATGTGAATATAATTACAAACAACACAACAGCCGCATGTGAACATGCCTAGTGTCTTATTAGCATTAACATTCTATTTAAGTAAAAAGGGTTGATCTGAGTGTTTAAAAGAAACACATAATGACTTTGTTGTTTTGTGGGAGAAAGTAGGTGCAGTTCCCAGAATAGCAGCAAAATCTCTGTTGCTTCTAATAGTTTCCCATTTGCTAGAAATAATGTTGCAAATTGTTTTTATGTCCAACCTAACTGGAAGTGGGAAGCTGAGGGTGCATTCCAAGCCATTGTTTTGCTAAGTTGGGGGGGGGGGGGGCTTGGTTCCTACTAGTATTCTGATTGGGTGTTTGGTCCATAAATGTTTGATGGTTGGATATTTGCTGTAAACCATGACTTAGTATTGGTCTAAATTTGGATCTTCTTGATTCGCAAAATTCAGTGAAAATATTATCCAGTAAAAGCTTTGGGTAATTTCTATTGTCAACAAGCTAATCAGGAAGTGACTTTCTTTGTAGAAAATGTCATCTTTACTGATAATCCGGGAATATCTAATGAACTGATCTCTTGCAATATTCCTCTTCATGAAAAACAGGTGCTAGCTGTTAAAGTCCAAATAACTGTTCCTGAACGTTTCCTTACAGAAAATACTGGCATCCCAATGCAGCAAGTTAGTGTCAAGGGTGATTTCAGTGTCCAAGAATTGTACAACAGAGCCACAGCCTGAGATTTTAAAATTGAGAAATAGAATGCTGCTGGACAGCAAGTGAATAAATGCATCAAGTTCTTGCTGTGAGCTTTGCCACACAAAAAATAAATCATCAGTATGTCTGTATAGTCTGTTATTTTGAAACCCAGGTAGATGAACAAGTGTGTTTGTCTCCCATGAACTAAGAACACGATTGCCATATTCAGGGGCCATTTTAGAGCTGGGTGGCTTGTTATAAGGTGACTGGACAAATCACACCTTGCTGAACGATCTTATCCAGTTGGACTTTGACTTTGTTCTGCATGGATATTGGAATTGTCCTTGCTGGTCTGACCACTGGACTGACCTCTGGGTCTATTTTCATGCAGTACACAACTGGAAGTTTAACTAACTTGTCATCGAAAACATCAGCATACTCTGAAAAAAATAGCATCGGTGAAGCTAGAATTAGGACATGTGTTTACACAATGGATATTTTCGGGTAAAAGAAAGCGGTTTCATGCTCAAACTGTTTCTGAGACCTAATAATGACTGCACAGGTCTTCCAACTACATAGAACTGCAAGCTGTAACTGTTCACAGCTGAATAGCATGAAAGCATTACTGAGCCTTGGGTTTGAATCTCTTCACCTCTGTAAGCAACAAGCTTTGCACAATTGGCCAAGCTATGTTGCCCAACAGCTCTTACTTTGGTAAATATTTCTGCTGACATGACATTACAATTTGAACATAGTGTCCACTTTGAGCTTTGTGGGTTTACCATTAATCAGGACAGTACAGAACACCTCGTTCTTTGTCAACAAATCTACTGCATTAACCTTTTCACCAACCACAGATACACCATATACATAGATAGTAGGGTTGCAGCTTTATACGTGATAAACTTGCTTCTTTGAGTGACCTTTCTTTATAACTGAATGAGGCTTACTTGATTTGCAAAAGTTTTGAAAGTGGCTCCATTTTTTTACACTTGTGGCATTGCTGACCAAATGCTAAACACCTCTCTCTTTTAGCCTCATGACTGGCTCCACAATTAAGACAGTTAACAATAAAACTTGATTTGGGTTTTGCTGATTCTCCCTTGTACTGCACTGAGCATGTCCATTTCACTGTACTAGTCTTAGAACTTGGTGGAAAGTTACGGGATCTCCCAGCAAAACCTGCAGGGGCTGCAGCTGCCATGTACTTAGGCCTGTTTCTGCTAGCTACATCCTGCATGCTGTCTACGTTTGTTTTAGAGTCTGCTGAAACCATGCTTTTATCATTTGCAAGCATATTTGTGTACCTCTGTGTAAGCTCATGGATTTGATACATTTCTATAGCCATGCTCAACATTAAATCACTGTCATGAAGCAAAATCTTTCTCACTGCAGCATTATTAACACCACATACAAGCATATCCTTTATTAACTCATCTTTCAAGTCACCAAATCTGCACGTTTTAGCTTTATTCCTCAGGTCAGTGATATAAGCTGCAAAAGTTTCTCCTGGCTTTTGGTCTCTTGTATAAAATAGGTGCCTCTCCAATGCAACATTTGCCTGGGAGTTGCACATTTCTCTAAATTTACGTTTCAAGCACTCAGGGTCCTCTCTAGATTCAGCCAGTTCAACAATGTGTCTGTTTTCCCCCTTTCCTGCATATATGGCTGGTGCATACACAAATTAATGCTCCCTTTCAATGGCCTCCTTTGAAAGTGGTTCTTTGTCTGACAAAGCTGCTTGTATAAAGATGTCATATTCCTGCTCAAATACTACGGTCAAATACAAGTGGACTGGGTCTGCAAAATGCCTCTGCCATATCAAAACTTACTAGTGAATACCCTTAAAATTATGTACAAACATATACACACACACACACACACACAAACAAACACACACACACACACACACACACACACACACACACACACACACACACACACACACACACACACACACACACACATTTATATGCCAGAAATTTATGCCAGAGCTTGTAACTATGCCCAATAGCACAACAACTATTTTGAAACAACTGCACTTTGTAAAAAATGTCTCTTTGACCCAAGAACACTCTTGAAGTCACTGTACTTTGTGAAGCCACTCTTTATCATTGTAAGAAACCCTCCAAAAATGGCGGCATTCTGCAAATAAATATACATAGCTCAAGAAATTTAATGCCTGCATTCTGACTGCACTTCACAAAATAATTGCACTTTACACACAGTAAGCTCTCTGGAATAAACATGATGTAATAAAGTACACTCTGCAAACACTTTGCACACTCTGAGATACTTCAAGCAGCTCTAGTTATGCTTTGAATAGCTTCAGTCAATGTAAATTAGCACCTCATGCCCAAACATGGTAACTTACTAAAAAACATGCAGTTTCCTTGCTTTTCTGTACTTATTTTGCCCTTTTATTGTACTCGTTATGCCCATATGACCTAATTTTATGCTCCATATGCTTTTCTTGTGCTCGTTTTACTCTAAACATGCCCGTTTTACTCTAAACATGCCTGTTTTACTTTAAACATGCTCGTTTTGCAAACCCGAGGCAACTATGAAATTTTCTGATAATTTTCTTATCGAATATCATGGCTTTGAACATTTTGTTTAATTATTAATGCATTTTGTGCCTTTCATTTGATTAATAATATGTATTTGTGCTATAGTTTGATTAATAAAGCGTTTTGTGCTCTACGAATGCTCTGTATCATTTCACAAAATAAATAATTTATGTGAGTTCTGGTTACCTGTAGTTTGTTTCTGGCCTCTTTTAATCATTTGAGCACTATATTCACCCAATCTGCTCAATATGCCTTCACAATCAACTCTGCGACTCTTGGCTTGAAGAAGTAGCTTTCAAATCCTGGTTCTGACACCATGTCGCTCTTCTGGTCAGGAGAAAACAGACGAACAGTTCTGAGTTCAGTTCAAGCAGTTTTATTATATAGAAACCCATCTGGGTGAGGCTTAGTAACTTAAAATTAAATAAACTTATAAACAGACTGACTAGCACACTCATACATGCTAACAGTCTGGCTGTTCTCTCAAAATAGCATTGCTGCCTGCAAGAGCTCACTATTTATATGCATGTGCCTACAAATGCTTCTTAAAGTTACAACACATGCTCTGTTCTACACCATACTAAAAGGGTACAAGGCATAAACAGTATGTCCTGCAGCCCTGTCACTATACTTGGTATCCTACAAACTGCTAAGTGGCGTCATGTGTCTGACATACAATACATCCTCTGACCTAATACTGATGGATTTACTGCACATCAGCAAGTCAAGTGGCATCATAAATAGTCAGTCTAAGGACCTAAACCTCTTCTCCATCAACAGAATAGTTTGGTGGGACAGGTATTTTTGGCAGAGGATACAACTACTCTGGAACAAACTCCCTAGCCACATAAAACAAAGTTCATCTCTCTCCATATTCAAGCACAACTTGGTTCTGTGGATGGGAAACAGAAAGCTTAACCCAGGACTGCTCACTGTACTAATAAAGGACAGAGACAGCTCCTAAATTCTTTATCCCATGCATGAGCCCTCTCAAATTATCTACAGTATGATCCCAGTTATTATCATCAGGGGTAATATGTATATACTTATCAATCATGGAATGGGTAAGGCCAGTCCGTAACCAAATGAGAAGCAAAAATGGGAAGGCTTAAATGGCCTGCAAAGGCAGCTAGCCTAGCACTTACCTATGAACCTAAGAACATATATGGCAATCTTTGACTTTCACAGAATATACAAAGGCTGTATTTACAAAATAAATCGCCCTTTGTATAATAAACATGTCACTTCTATATTCAAGTTTTAAACATCTTTGAAATGCTTTCAGATAAGGAGTAATTCCCAGATACAAATAATATAATTTAAACAGTTCACTAAAGATCAGTTACTCCCAGTTTTCTTCACTTACATTTGCATCAAATGCACAGGTCTTCCTCAGATTACACTGACCTCTCCCTGATTTTGGACAGGCCCTTGTCTAGGTATCAGGTTCGCACTTGTATAACTCTCTTGGAAAGGCCCTTGCTTAGGTAACAGTCTCCCACCTATACAGTGCCTGTGGTCCAGGCCCTGCCTTTATCATACTGTCTCCAGTGACTGCACATGTCTCTCTTGCTTCCAGTTGCATTGCTCTTTTTTATAAGAGAGGATTACTATGACTCTACCTAAATTACATGATGTGACAGGTCTCAGCCATAATTTTCTCTTGTTCCCTAATGTACCATTTTATTGAATGACAAGTCTTCCAGGAGCATTATATCACACACTCATTCAAATTTTTCTGTCTTTGACAAAATACAATTTAAGCAAGCATATGCAATCATATGAAGGAAGAAGTAAAGACAAAACAAAACTTACATGACCTGCTATTCAAATCCATCCATTTACAACCCCCCCATTTTCCCATTTTTGCATATAGAATGGGGGTGTCACTTCAAGAGTGACAATCATCTAGTGCTAATATTCACACAGTGAGGTGGCTAGCCCTGCTGTGGTTATCCTTCAGTACCACATATACATACACTTACTCACACCTATAACAAATTTAGCGTGTTCGATCCACCCACTACATGTTTTTAGAATGTTGGAGGAAATTGGAGCGCCTGGAGAAAACTCACAGGAACAGAGGAAGCCCATAAAGTCTCTACAGAGAAAGTACACCAGCAGAGAAATAAACAAGATGACATAATGCTATGAAGTGACAATAACACTATCTGCACCACTGTGCCATCCCCATGCTATCTCAATGACATACAACAAAATATGTAAAGGCCTTTAAAATGGAATTTAACTTATTTCACTGACTAGTTAGTTTTCTTCATATCTGAATATTTGTAAAATATCACAAAATAAGGTGTATTACTGAATGAACTACAAGTGAATGCCCATCTATGTTTGGCATACAATGCATCCTTGGATCCTAGTCTGATGGACTTCTTGCATATCCACAAAATGAACAGCATCAGAACTATGAAATCTAAGTATTTAAACTTTGCTTGTGACTTTAATAGGATATGCTGGAGGGCAGGAAAGGTACTTATCTTAGAAAATCTCCATTCTCTGGAATAGGCTTCCCATCCATGTGAAGCACAGCCCTTCCTCGACACTATTCAACAGCAACCTGGACTAGTGGATGAGAAATCAGAAATTCTCTCCTGGTCTGACACCATGGATGGAGGCAGTTGTTAAATCATACCATAACTAACATGCACCCCTCAGAATAACCTCAGGAACAATAACATGTGGGATATATTTGGGTTGCATGGTTAGGATTATTAAGTCCCCAGTGGTCATTAGCCTAGTATACACCTATGAACCTATGACACAGTTAGAATTATCAGAGGAAATGATAAAGAATAACTTTACAAAAACTTATACTCAATATAAAGAAAGTATAAATGTTCCCAAAGAGACACAGATTTAGTAATAGAGCTCAGTGTAATAATATTACTGAAATAAAATGCCATTCTTTTTTTTTTTTGCAGTTGAAAATAACACTTAATGTAAAACATAGGGTAGGGATCTAAATCTTCACCAAGAGATAAATAAAACATGATGGAGGAGAGGTTTATAACCTGGCATCTCCCAAAACTCTGGAATAAGATTTCCCTGCATGTTAAGCAGTGGAACTCAATGTCATCCTTTAAACATAGCTTAGATAACTGGATGGGTAGCCACAAATTTACTCTGGACTTGGTGTTCTGGCCCTCTTGGAGTAAGGAGTAACAGCATGTAGGAATGAACAGCCATAAGACTTAGTAGCCTTGGAATATCTACAAACTCTATGAAATCTATATGGAATACAGGGGAGTTCAGCATGCAATCCACTACACAGCTAGTACAGTCAGGTATGAGAACTCTGCCTGTGAGATATGAATGCCTCACAAATAATAAAATTCAGATATTTTAGGTATCACACACACCCCGGCCCCCATATATTCCATATACATATAAAAATGAAGTGAGGTTTCTACAGTGACAAGTCCATCCCTAATTCACTGAGCACAGGCTAGCCATTCCTAAACAGTTAAGCCTCCATCCCAAGACCAGGCAAAACACATTAAAGAAACATACTTTTTACAAGGCGGCCAGCCATTCTGTCTCAGTGTGCTGTAATCCCCCTCCACCCCATCCTTAATCTGCACTAAATCCATGGTTGCACAATTATGGGGAGATTAGAAACATTCAACTATGTGAACAGCCTCATTAACTACATGGGCAGGCAACATTAGAAAAATGGTACCAAGGTTGACAAGTTACATGTTGATCACTTGTAGAGTAACTATCATTTATAAAATGAACAACTGTCTTTATTGAGGCAAAACTGTATAAATACAGAGCATGTATTCCTGTCAGTGTATGAAATATACAGTGCATGCTCTGTGCACAAATTTACTACATAATAAGGTGAAGACAGGTGTTTGATGTTTAGTCTTCCCTGTGAAAGAAGGCAGAAAAAGACTGGATAGCGCAAAAAAGAATGTTTATTACAAACAAAGCTTTCAGGTTAAAAAACCCTTCGTCAATGTATAACAAAAGTTAAAACAGTCAGTTTATATAACCACACACATCCCAAAAGTTAATTGTTTATCAACCAATTAAGATGCAATTAAAAACTAAACAACTATTACAAGCACAGTTGCATGTGTTTTAATACTAGTTTCAGTGAAGCATTTTGGTTAATGCCTGGCAAAGTGTCAGCATTCATTCCTAAGATCCACTCATATTCCTTAATTTCCAGTCTGTTATTGATATCACATTTTCTTATGCTTGCAGTAACATTGTCTATCACCATAAAAATAAATATATGGCCATTTCCATTTGGTATGTTTTGCTAAGGAAATGGTTATGACATTTCTCCATGTATCAGATCTATGTTCAATAATTCTATCCCTTAGACGTCTAGTTGACTTACCTATATAAAAAGCTGTACATAATTTACAAGTAGCAAGATGGACTACATGGGTGCTGTTGCAAGTTGCAAAACATTATAATTTATACTCCTTACCACTTACTGTATGGATAAAAATATTATTTTTATTTGACATATCAACAACTACAACTGTGACAGGGCATAGCCTGTCTTATTTAAGCTTAATTTCTCCTTATTATTCATATCTTTGTAACATAATTTCTGCTTAAGGCTAGCTGAATTCCTATAAGAAAAACTATGTGTTTTCCCAATAATAGAATGAATGTAACTCAGGTAAAGATTTTAATATACACCAATTCTTGTTAATAGTGTTTCTAATCTGAGGTGTATTTCTATTATAAGTTGTAACATAACGTATTTTGTCTACATTCCTACTGGATCTTTCTATATTATTTGGCTATTCATAATCTTCCATACAGAAATAAGGTCTAGCCATAGATGTCATTAAGTGTAATATATCATTAATTTCACCATTTAGAAGTTTTGCATCATAGCCTCTTTCCACAAAATTATTTCTAAGCTCATTAGCTTGTTGTAAATAGGCCACAGTGGAGGTATTGAGTTTACTCGTTCTCAAAAATTGTGCCTTAGTAATACCCTTAAAAATATTTGGGGAATGCATACTGGTAAAATGTAAATACTTACTCATATGCACAGGTTTTATAAAAAACATGGTCTCAGTATTAGTATCATTGTGTTTAATAGCATCATTCAAAAAGTTCACACATGACGTTGAGCAAGTCATTGTAAATCTAAGAAAAGCAGTGCTGGCATTCAAATAGTCTAGAAAACAATCAAGTTCATTTTTACTACCCTGCCACAAAAAGAAAACATCATCAACAAAATGTTTAAAATAAAGAACCTTCCCTGAGAAACAATTATGTCCATTACAAATAATCTCACATTCTCATTTATCCAAAACTAAATTTGTGTAGGTATTAGCTATGGGAGTACCCATTGCTACACCTGTTTGGTGAAAAATATCATTATTGAATATGAAATAGTTGTTTTCTAATACAATCTCTAATAGCTGACATGTTGTTTCTGCCTACCATTCATGTGTCCATATCTTAGCAATAGTTCTCTTATTGCTTGAGTACCATAATTATTGGGAATGACTTTGAACAGTGACTGGATATCCAAAACAACCATCAGAAGTTCAACATGTTGATTTATATTGAACCACTCTTTCAAACTTAATAAAAAATTAGGTGTATCTTTAATATAACTACTCACATATTTCAAATATGGTGATAACTTATTTTGTAAGTATATGGACGGGTTCTGTTATCCTCCCATGTCCAGAGACAATATCTGGCTATAATTTTTTTGTAAGTAACTGTAGGATGTGTTAACATTGTCATAAGAATGGGGGATCATCAGAGAGAATTTAAGTATTATAAGTGCACCCTGATAATCGACTGATGGTAAATATGTTAAATATAAGTGCTCTTTCCCCTTCAGGGATTTTCACTGTAACACTTAATCAAAGATAAAACAAGAACCAAAACTATAATCCAAGAAGATACCACAGTGAGGAACCACTTCACTATATTCACCAGATCGACTTTACTAACAAAAAAAAAAAAATGATAATTGCTTTCATCCTGATCCCCAGGACTTGTTCAGAACAATATTAATCACCATTACGTACTGTTTAAATCCATCATTTGATGTACTCTCAGCCAATCATGTTAAAACATCCATTTAAAGGTTCTACACACTATCACAATATAAATCAATAAAAAGTTAAAATTGTTTACAAAGTTTTGTACCAAAGGAAAAAAATAAACTTAAAATACATGCCATTCCAAACTATCACAATTTAAACTATTAAAAAGTTAAGAAAGTGTTTCATACCATATACAATTTGATTCTCAAAAGACTTCCTAATGAAACCATTCCATTTAATTAATTCTGAGTGGTTACATGCACTCGACTTTATGTGTCATTTTAGCTCATTTAACTCAATCAAATTGTTCCAAGGGCAACTCCTCGGAATTTTAACTACTTTGTCCAGTCCTGTAAATAAAAATCCATGTCACAGATTTTATTCAATATGTTTATTAGGAGCATTATTCATGTTACCCTTTGAAATATCCTATGTATGTTCATATATACACTCTTTAAATTTACATATAGTTTTGCCTATATAGAAGGTGGGAGAATCCTGACATTATGCTAAATAAATACTGCAAATGGTATTACAGTCATGGTAAAATCTAGGTCTAATCGTGACCTTGTTATTAATTTCCACTGTTTCCTCTACTCTTAAATAACAACAATGAGAAAAACACCCACATCTGAAGATCCCTCTTTTATTTTTTAGTACATCTTCATCCACATTAATACCTTGTTCAATAACAGTTAAATAGAGCTGTCCTTTCCTTAAACTTCCTTAGGGTTTTGACCCAACACCTCACTAATCTCTCCATTAGTTGTAAAAATTGTCCAAATATTTATCACAATTTGTCTAATAACCTATCTAAACTAAAGGTCATTATAAAAGATCAAGTTAATTCTTGGTTTTTAAAATTGGGTTGCTGGTGACTTATTGTTTTGCCTGCTATAAGAGGATTGTAAATCCTTCTGCTCTCTTTTTCACCACCTCACTGTAAATCTTTGTGATAAAATCTAAGGGCTATTCCCTTACTTTAAAACTCTCTATCATTTTATTACATTCTAATAAAAATACATTAAAATCTGACACTATTCTAGCCAAATGTACTAGCTGACCTGGGTGCCTACTATTGTAATGTAATAGGGTATTAGAATGAATGGGTTTTCTATAAATGGTTGAAGTTAGCCCAGCTCTATTCTCATTTTTATTAATCTCAATGTCTAAATAGTTGATTTTATCATAACTAATAATGTGGGTGAATTTCAAAAAAGAAGTAGTAGAATTCATAAAACATTTCTAGATTCATAAAAGTGTCTTCCCACCGAATGAAAATATCACCCAAAAACCTTGCATATAAAAGAATACTCTCCTTAAAATACTGTTAAAAATCAAATTCTTCTCATATTGTAATGTGATTATGTTTGCAAATAAGGGAGTGCAAGCCACCATCATTGCAATCCCCTTCTTTTGTAAAAAGTACTGTCCTTCAAAATAAATACAATTATAAATCAAAAACTATTTCCATCAATACATTTAAAATATTAATTTCATTTTTACTCAAATCAGCATTCTCCACAAAAAATTCATTGAACCATTCAAAACCTTCTTCATGTGAGATGACATTGTATAAGTCTGTTATATCAATACTCCACAGAAGAGTTCTCAAACTAGGGCTCAAGAAGTCCTAGGAATCTTTTAATAAATGACATCTTTTAACTTGATGTTGATAATTTTGCTAGGGGGTGTGTCCTAGACCTACATGCATTAACAGTAAGTCTAAATGGTGGGTCTATCAAACATTTGTGTATCTTAGGAAATCCAAATATACAAGGTACAATTTGATAAGGGGCACTAAGGTAAGAATACACTTCTTTTCTAATTTGCCCTTGAACAAAAAAAAAAAATCCTCCACTATAGAATTAATCCTGTGTGTAGAAATTTTTACACAATTCATAAATAATTCTTCATGTAAATTGTTATATAAAAGTGTATTCCTTCTATTCAATTAGTCATTTGTGTTCATGACCACTATCCCCCACTCTTATCAAGCTTCACCCCTCTCAGTTCTTTTTTACTACATATTTTTTAACACTAGTTGTTCACTGGAAGCCAAGCTGTTAGCTTACCTACTTATCCTTCCTAATAATACTTCCCTAAACTTGAATTCACACATCGTTTCAAATATAACTAGTAAAGGGTGAACTGGGAGTTAAAAACACTGTTATATCACAGGAAGGTGTTTACACATCCTGAACTCTTCCCCCTGTTTGATAAATAATTGTAAATTAATTTTATAATGAATAACTTTAAATCTATTTCACTTTCCACCACTCTTGCTCTTGTTTGCTGGTACAAGGTTCAACCCTTTGGATAACAAATTTGCTAGTTCAGACTTTAATAAACAATTGTTATAATTATATAGTTTAATGTCATTGTTTTTGTTGAATATTGTTTCCAAACTGTCTTCTACAATTAGCCTCTGCCCCTCCTTGTCAGCTTGTAATTCATATTGAATTTGTTGGCATGATTCAGCTGACTGGGAGAGTTATTCATTCTCCTCACCCCCATTGCTCTGGAGCTCTTGTCTTCCAGTTTCTGAGCCTTTCCAATCTCCTTGGTTCTGTTAGTTCTAAAGGAAGGGCACATAAACAATATCCCCAGTCAGTCATTTATTTCTTCCCCATTCCTATCGGCACTGTTCACATGCTCATAACTCAAATCTTGTACTCCTCCTGGTTTTGGATAAGCACTACCCTCCAGATATTCCTTTCTGTGCTGCTCAAACTTTTTTCCTATATGGGCTCAGATCTTAGTATACATATTGTCCACATCTCTAAAGGTTTTCTTATAGTGCCTCTCATGATTACTAAAAATTAAATCATTAGTAATCACCTGGTCGAGTGTCTTGATTTCCACTTCTAGTTTATCCATGGCCCACTGGTTGTGCTTTGCCAGTAGTTCCATCAACTCGAAACCTGGCAATTTAAATAGTGACACCAATTCATTCTGCAGTCTGAATTCTTTATCATTTCAGTCAGGTACTTCCAACTACCCAAACTCTTTGGTAGATGCTTCACTTTAATGGATTCCAAAAATAGGCATTCTCCATCTGGAATTTCAGACATTTACATGTCTAATGCATTGTGGGTTACTGGGGAATTCATACACTGTTGTGTGACACTACAATCAGCAGTGCTAACCATGTGTCACAGTGGTTTATACCATACCACTAGGCAACTATGTTATTGTGACAGTCTAGGGATAGTACATATTTCATTTATTATGTTTGTGGACTACAGAATGTGGTCTAGTCCTTCACAGAAATAGGGCACGTACCACTAACTGCACTATGTATAGACCATTTACAAACATCTGATAGCCAAATTTTGTTTTTAACACCACAAAATGTAGAATATATTAATATAATCTTTGGAGTGTCTGTTCTTGGGACTCCAGTAAAAAGGGGTCACCTCAACCCTGTCAGACCTTACCTGTTAACAGAATTAGTAAATGAAAAAATATATAGCCAAGATATAGCAAAAAGGTCTTAATTAAAAGAATGACCAGTATTATAAAGAGCTGTGGGTTCATCTTCTGTACACCTGGACTGACTGCAAAGAGGATTAGTGATAATAAGCACTTCAGTTATGTTATTTTGGTTAGAAGAGGGTAGAATCCTGTCTATAAGGGGCATATTTTTTTATGGAGTGGAAACCTTAGAGACTGATGTGTACACATTCCCAGAAATCAACACTAAGTCCTCATTAGGCAGATGTTACAGAGGTCAGCATCTTCTCCTACTGCTTGCAGGAAACTTGCAGCATGGACCTTATAAAAAAGATAAGAATATAAAATCTCCAGAGCTAAACAGTGGCTAGCATAAAAAGTTCCTCAGAAAAAAGGTAAGGAGAAAAGTGCCTCTACAGTTAGCTAAAAGTTAATCCTGAAAGCTCAGGAGGCACAGAGCCAGTATGAATGTTGAGGAACTTCTCTGCTAGATGAAGGTTTTCATCAGGACTACAGTGTTAGATGGAGGTTTGCTCCAGGACTACACTCTTAGATGGAGGTTTGCAGCAGGACTACATTTTTAAATGGAGGTCTGCACCACTGGCTTCTAAATCAAAAGCAAGGAGTTGAAGAACGACTGCTGCTGGTGCCAAAGGGCATGCAACAAAGACCACAAGATGCCTGCAGTCTCTCAGTATGCTGTGTGTGAGCATACAACTCACTTATTAACAATTATGCATGCAGATGTAACAAGTATAAAGTCAAATGTTTGTTACAATACAAACAGCTGACTTGTACTTTGACATTAACAGATTCCATTCCAAACTAACTGGCTGTCCTAGTCAAATATGAATACTGCAGTGCCAATAGCGCAACAGGTTGCACATTCTCCTTTAGTGCAGAAGGCTGTGGGTTTTATTCCCACACTAGGTGAATCAATTGCTGACACTGCAGTGCGGCACAAGCAGGGTGCACACTTCTGAGTGTGTCCTCCTTTGGAGAAAACATTAAACTGAGGCCCTGCCTGATGTGGTGGTAGCTTGGGTGGTTGTAAAAGATCAGGCAGCACCTGTTGAAAAGAGTAGAGGAAGTTCTCCGATGCCCTGGCCAAATTTTCACAGTAGTATAAATACCTCTTTGGGTCTCCCCGAAAAAGAGGCTACTAGTCTAGTAGAACAAACCTGGTCAACAAAGGATAAATAAAATAAAAAAAGATAAAATTAATCCTGCTGTGGGACTCAAAAAGACTGATACTGAACAACTATAAGCAGAATTACCACAAAGCATTCATGTTAAAAAGCACAGTGACTTCAATTTGTATGACAGCAAAACAGGCACAATGACATATATACAAGCTTACCTTTACATTTTGAATGTCACATAGTTGTGCGTCCACTGGTACAACAGCGTTAGGTATCATAATCTGCAGCTTTGTATGTGGAGCTATACTTGGTCCTCTGTTTACTACCTGGAAGAAAAATCGCATTTTCGTGAGTATCACTTCTGGCTAACATGCCAGAATGCATTAGTATTTTAGCATTACAATGTTTTCTAAGAACATATCAACAAGTGAGTTAAAGCAAAGAATTCAGCTTAAGAATGTGTCTCATGATTTTCAAAGAATGACATTTGAATAGTATAAAAAAATGTCTTTTGCCACTTCAAATCTATGAAGTAGTTCATTGGAGAATTACTGAAATAGACAAATTTAATGATCAGTAGCTGGAAGAAACTGATGTATGTCATGCAGTAATATCAGGCTGCTGAGGAAGGCCAGTAAGCCAGCTACACTGATACTGAATGCAATATGTCACAGGCTGTGCTTTGCTTTTGAATACAAGCAAAAAATGTAAATAGAGCAACAAAAACAGTGAAACTGCATATGAACAAGTAAAACAATTGTATGAAATATGATTATCTAGTGACATGCACTGTTCCTGTATGCTGTCGTCAGCTAAATGTAAGTATTTCAAGCACATACACATACACACACACACACACACACACACACACACACACACACACACACACAGTGCATGTTGACATCGACATTTTTGACTTTCTTATGTCAAAGATTTGTACGTTGATGGATGTATTCTGTCTGTAGTACTATATCTATCTATACGTGTGTGTGTGTGTGTGTGTGTGTGTGTGTGTGTGTGTGTGTGTGTGTGTGTGGATATATATATATATATATATATATATATATATATATATATATATACACACACACACATACGGATCCCTATCATATGATAGAAACCTTATTTGACTAAAACGCATTTGGCTGAAACCATAAGACTGAAATTTCAAAAGACTGAAAAGTCACTTGACTGAAACCTATAAGACTGAAACCCATAATACTGAATTTCAGCATACTTAATTGTAAACTGGACCATATAAAACCAGACTAGGTGGGGAGCTATGCCCCCCTCATGCCCCTTATTATATATACAAACTCCAGTACTGTACTACAGTGGGGAAAAGGGCATATACCTTTCAAGTACCTTACAGCAGTCCACATGCTGCCACTACTATGCCATTTTCCCTGCTGTAATGTGATCCTGGAGTTAGTATATATAGTCGGGGTGTGTGCGGGGCATTGCCCCCCACCTAGTCTGATTTTATATGGTCCAGCTTAAATTTTAGTATGTTGAAATTAAGTATTATGGGTTTCAGTAAAGTGACTTTTCAGTCTTTTGAAATTTTTTGAAATTTCAGTGTTATGGTCTCAATTAAATGCATTTCAGTCAAATGTGGTTTCTATCATATGATAGAGATTCATACATACAAACATATATATATATATATATATATATATATATATATATATATATATATATATATATATTTACACATAAATGTATCTATGTATGTGTGTATGTGAGCGTGTCTGGGTGTATGTATGTATATTGTGTAGTTCAGCAATCTATTTCTTTACTTATTTACAATGAACAGGATAAAACTATATAAAAACCTTCCCACAGGAATTTATAATTCAAATGCATTATTCAATGAACTTCTATAATGAATTACTTCAGGATAATAACAGAATATTAATCATTAAGATAAAAATATAATATTAATCATACATAACAAATCTTACATGGAATGTGAAATCAACTTTGTCCACTTTGCACTCAACAGGTAGATTGCTTTCATCTTCAAAAACAACTAACTGTGGTGACACTGACCTGAATAAAAAAAAAAAAAAAAAAAAAACAGAAAAATGAAGAATCCATATTAGATGGCACATTACAGCAAACTTAGATAATTTCTTTATTTCAGTCAAAATACAGCCTGGACTGATAAAATACATTATTGGATGGATATATTTATTTTCTTTGTAAACATGTCAAAAAGTATATTAAGAAGCAACACATTTGCTGGCTCTGTGGAATAAAACGATGAAGCCTTGACTATGACTCAGATACCCAGGACTTGATTAGTGACTAAGGTATTGGGAGGAGGTGACAGGAGTGGTTTAAGAATGAAGAGCAGGATGCCTGAATTTCAAGCTATGACCTGTTAGAAGCAAATCGGGGTGGTGGGGGTCACAGTGGTCAATTGCACAGGGGGCATATGTATACAAAGTAATGAATTAAGGAAGCAGTGCAATAATTCGAATGGTGAGGTATTGTTTATGCTTCAGGAAACTAATGCTTTATAACATTTCACTGTCTACCATGCACTATTCTGTAACAAAACATTCTATGCTTAAATTACAATGGAGATGATGAATTGCAAAAATCTGACCTCTTTTAAGTGAAAGTGCAATTTAATGAAAATGCACTTTCGCGAACTACACATTAATGAATTACATTTGACAGTTCCGGGATCCTCTGGAACAACAGGTACAGTGTTATTTAGTTGTTACTTACACTTCCAACAGGAGTGCAAGGTGCACAGCAGTTGGGGCTTGTTGATATAGATCACAGTACAGTGAGGATAAGGAAATGTACCCTTTTCCCCAATGTAGTGTGATGTCAGAGTTTGTATATATAATTAGTGGGGACACAGCCCCCCCACATAGGGGGTAGAGGGAGGTTTGCCACCCCTGCAAAAATTTGTTTTTAGTGTGTATGTTCATGTTTTCATAATTTTGTGAAGTGTATTTTGCAAAAGTATGTTTTCGTTAAACTGCTCTTTCACTTAAAAGGAGTTGGCTTTTTGCAATTCGACAAGGTGGACTACACACACACACACACACACACACACACACACATATATATATATATATATATATATATATATATATATATATATATATATAGGTCTACTTTTAAAGCTCAGTGTTTCAAACCCTGGAATTTCTTATGATTAAGACCATAAGATCAAGGTTTTGAACTTTGAGCTGTTTAAATGGAAATTGCCTATAGTGCAGAATTTATTTATTTATTTATTTATTTATTTATTTATTTATATTTGTTGACCGGGAGTGTCCGACTGGATGTATGTCCATTTTCAGCAGAGGCCCGGGGGGAAAAGCTCCACAGTTAAAATAAGCAGACAGTAGTTACATTGGATTACATAGCGATTAACAATTTACATAGCAATTACTTACAACATATTTACAGATGAAGAACATAGTACATCAGTAGACAACTAGAATCCTTATCTGTGAAGTACATAACAGACATTAACAAATGATACAATAAGAAGTTCCTGCTGTATAATAAGTACTAAGCTTATGAGCATCTGAGCTTGCTATAATCAAGGTAATTAGTGGAGTGGAAAGAAAGATAGTGGTTGGATGGGGTGGGTGATATTAGAGAGGGAGTTGCAAGGGCATAGCCAGCATGTTTTTAGGGGCACTTTTAGTAAAGTTTTGAAGTGGGTGCATGATGGTATGGAGGTAATTGTGGGTGGGAGGGAGTTCCATAATTTGGCTATGGCGCAAGAGAATAGTGCTTCACCAGCAGAGTTATTGGCTTTAGTGATCTGCAAATGATTTTTGTTGCTGGATCTTAGTGGTCTGGTGGTGCGATAGGGTTGGAGTAGATTCTGGAGGGATGGGACATTTAGTGGATGGTTTACTAGTTTGTGGGTGAGTGAGAGTTGATACCATCGAAGGAGGTGAGGGAGTTCAAGCCAGCCCAATTCGGCAAGTGAGAGACAGTGGTGACTACAGTGGGATGCCCCTGTGGCGAATTTGGAGATTTTGTTGTAGCAGGTCTCGAGCTTGTTTAGATCGCATTGCCATAGGTTGGTATATATTGGAGAGGCATAAAGTAGGGTGGAGATAAGGTGGGAATTTGCTATTGAAATCTTTGCTGCTTTGGTGAAAAGTTGCTTATTTCTGTATATCGCTCCTAGTTTTTTGTGGACTGTTTTATGGTCATGGATATGTGAATGTCAAATTTTAGTTTATTGTCTATTTCCACTCCTAACAATTTGGTGTGTGCAATTGGGTATATAGTGGTGTTGTCATTTGCTGTGATGTTAAAGTGAGAGTTGTTTTGAGTATGTTTGGTGGGTTGGAAGATGAGTAGTTTAGTTAGGGTTGAGTATTAATTGGGCATCGGATAACCACATTTCAACAGAGGAAAAGGCTTCCTGTGTGACTTTTTGCAGTTTGGCTAGGGACTGGGCTGAGCAGATGATGGTTGAATCATCTGCGTATTGTATGAGTGTGCCATGTTTGGTGGCAGAGGCTATATTATTGGTGAAAACAGAGAAGAGTACGGGTTCAAGGATGGATCCTTGGGGAACCCCTATGGAGATAGGTAGTTGGGGAGATATGTCATTCTGCCATACAACGGACTTTTGGCGGTCAGACAGGTAACTCTGAAACCAGTTGGTGACTGATTGTGAGAAGGATAGGTTATTGAGGACAGAGATAAGTTGTTTGTGTGGGATCATGTCAAATGTTTTAGTTA
>NC_056737.1:1952804512-1952824512 GCF_019279795.1 Protopterus annectens
ACATGTAGACTCTTTACAGAAGGCAATGGAGCAGAAAACCAAGAGCCCTGAGGCAGTAATGATAAACAAAAATGTCAGCTTCCCATTCAGTAAAAAAAACAAAAGTCAGAAAATATACAAGCAAGCCAAAGGTTTCATCTTTGTATGAAGGCTAGTGGTATCAGCTACAATTCAATAGTATTCAGAACATAGCTGAATGCATTAAAATGTCCTATTCATGGCTGTTGTACCTTTATGATGAACATATGGTGAAAATAATTGGAGCTAGGAGACTGAAATTAGTAACTTTTCAAAGCACAATCTGGCACAGGTCCCTTATGCTACTTTTGGCAATGCAGAAACTTTGGTGGGTGTTAGAGTGATGTGTGAAATCTGTATTGATAAAAAATTCTACAAAGCACAACTAGCATTAGGAAATTACACAGATCTTCTCAATGGAATCCAGAATAGTAAAATGAAGAGGAAATATGCATTTTATTTATTTATTTTATCCTTTGTTGACCAGGTAAGTCCACTAGGCCAATGGCATCTTTTCAGGGGAGACCTGAAGTGGTACTAATATGACTAGGAGAAATTTGGCCAGGTCAGAGGGGAACTTTCCCTGCACTTTTCATCGTGAGGGGCAATTTTTTTTTATTTTACTTCTGTACTTCCTACTTCTGTTCCTGGCATGAAGACAGCTAGAAGACACTGTGCAGTAATGGAGGGAGAAGAGAGTTACTTTGTCGGTGATAGCAATGTGGTTCTGTCAGTCAGACAGAAAACTTTTGAAAAGCGAATGATGGTACAAACAGTTAGCTTCTAGCTGCCTTTTAACCTCAGGATTTTGAGGAAGTTGTAACTGAAATTGCTTCTGGAGGTTTGTCTGATGAAAAATTGTTTGGGGTACTGAACAAAGGTGATCCTAGAGAAGAGTCTGAAATCGTGTAGTCAGATGTGATGCAAAAGGTTTTTGGAATGGACAGTGAGTTGAGTGGAAAGGAAGTTGTGAGTTGGATGAACATAAGGTTATAAGTTGGACACAATCTGAAAAATCATAAGCTAATGCAGTTAGAAGGACAAAAGGTACTGTAAACTTTATTAACAAGAGATGTTTGATGTTCAGATAAGAAAGAAATAATAAACAGATATTTTATGTGGGATAGTTTAGGAATACCTTTGGGTTTTGATACAAAATACACTGTATCCTTGATTCACTTGGGGAAAGAGACATTTTGTTTCTTAACATTTGAGACTGAAGACGTAATGGAAAGATTTTTGTTTAATCGTGAAAAAAGAATGACTGTTCCCATGGAAAAAATTCATATTTTCTGGGCAAGGAACTGATTAAAAAAGTGTTTGTTCAGTTTTGCACGGGTGAAATTGAGTTAAAAGATGTTAAAAATTATTTTTCATTGATGTGTTATTGTTTCTGATATTGCTAAAGTGAAAGTTGAGAACGTTATCTGCCACTGGGTGTGGGAAGTAGGTGTAATTTTAAAATATGAAAAATATGTGATAAAGCATTTACAATGTGCTATATATGTTCATGTTAATACAGGAACAATTCGGTACATGGGACAGCTGAAAACATATTTTTTTAAATCATCTGATACTTTAGTGGAGAAATATAAGAGCTAATCAATGAGGGAAAAATGTCATATAATGAATAAGTGAAAAAGAATGCAGAATATGTAAAAGTAAAGGGTATTTTTGGTTTGACTGTAAAAAATAATAATCAGTATAAGCAGTATAATGTTGATCAGGATGATAAAGGAAGTATTACAATGTCTTAAAATAATAAAGTAGAGAAAAGGTGTTAATGAAAAAATATGACGAAGTAATACAAGATTGCTTAGATTAAACTGTTATATTTTAGGAAGATGATGGTAGCTCTATTAAGAGTCTTGAAAATGAAGGAAAAATTGAAAGTGATGTTAGCTGTTTGTGAATGGAGTGTAAAGGATGTTAGGAAATAAAATTTGATAAGTATTAGGGTAAGGGTAAGGAAAAGAAGATGTAAAACTCCATCACCAAAAATTAAAATGAAAGGTAAGGAGTAGTTTTAGATATGTTTCAGTTAATCAAACTAGAGAAAAAGTCTGACACTGAGGATCAGGGAATAGTTGTACATAAACTCAGAAAAATATTCAATTGGGGAAAAATTAAAAATTAAGAAAAAAAATCAAATACTTCCCACAAACTTATAAAGAAGGAAAATTAATAATTAGAGTGATTTCAGCAAATGTGAATATTATTATTAATATTTTAAGAAAGCTAGGGATACTGGAATACTGTGTTAAATGCTAAGCAGATATTACTCTTATAGATGATTCCTTACAACTGAAGAAAGATTACAGATAGAGAAAATGTGGGGTAGAAAAACTAATATGGAATTTAAGAAGTGAATTTTGCTCTGGAGTGGCTGTAAAAAAAATAGCAAAAAATATTACAGGCAGTGTTGGTAAGGAAGGGATGGTTAATTGTTGTGGATGTGAGGTGGAGATAATATGTTTATAGGATGAAAGGATTATATACATATGCAAATGGCAAGGAAAGGCAGAATCTGTTTCATCAAATATTACTTACTTTTGTGGTCAACATCAAAATTGTTATAGATCTCTGAAGAGGAGACTCTGTTATCCGAGAGATGGGCAGATGAGTAATGGTAGAGGAGGGACGAGACCTTGTGGCAGTTGCAATTGGTGCCAGTATATAGACACTAGTGATCACTTTTACCATCGAGATTTGGATCGAGATTTTCATTTTGACATTAGAGCTGACTGTCTGAGCCGACATGTAGTTTACTTAGCCAATTGCTGTGTATGTGCCAAATTCTATGTTGGGAAGACAGATAGGAGTTTAAAGGAACGCATCAGAGAGCATGTCTATAATATTAGGAAGGGTAATAAGGTGAATGCTTTAGCCAGACACGTTATGAATACTGATATGACCCACATTTTTAGATTCAGATTCATAGCCCTGTTGTAGGAGAATATAAGAAGGGGAGATATCTGCAACAGGACAGAAAGTGTAGAAGCCATGTAGATAACTAAATTGATGGGTACAGAAGGACATGGCCTAAATGAATGTATTCCCCTGAGACCGAAACTTAAAATGAGGCCTTTTCGCAGATAAAGTCATAGGTTTATGTATATGTGTTTTTATATATGAAACTTTGACATATGAATTATTTATTTGAATTGGTTATTAAAATATATTATTTATTGATATATAATGTTTATATATTTATATGTATTTATTCAGGAAGGAATATACTATTTTTTGTCATCGTAATTTTTATCATTGTCTTGTATAAATATTGTCTTTTACATCTAGTTAGTTAGAATATAATTCATGTTAGTATAGCTTTAAAGGATTTGCTTTAGTGATGCTTAGGCATATGACTTCAGACATGTGATATGCAGTGAGTATATAGGTGTGTCTGTTTTAAGTGCTTTGTTACACCTGAAGAAGCTAGATTGTGAAAGCGCTTGTGTTTTGCACTCAGTAAAGGCCTATCCTGGATTATACAGCTGTCTGCGTCTCTGTTTTATTTTACATCAAAATTGTTATGACAGGGGACTTTGTGATTTAAGGAGGAAATGTAAAAACAAAGGGAAAATGTTTAAAAAATATAAGAACTGATAAAATGTTGTAGAACAAAAGTCCCCAGACTTATAGAAGATGGGAAATTGGATATTAAATTGATTATTTTGTACTATTGCAAAGTCTGGTTGTTACAGATACTAATACAGTACAAACAGGTTTTTCAGATCATTTAGGAATATGGATGGAGGTGATGAAGGAAATGGAGTATATTAAATAGGGAGAGGAATAAAAAATAAATGAGATATTGTAGAATACATGTGGAGAGTGGGAAGCATTGCATTTATGGGGAATCAAATAATCATGAAGAACTTTTATAAAAATTGGTCTGAATGGTGGATTGAATAAAAAATGCTTCTTTTTCTAAGGCAGGATGATTTAAGAAAGGAAGACAAAATGAAGCATGGAAAGATTTACAGATATGTATTACAGGACTTAGAAATTAATGTAAGAGACATGGAAAAGGAAAGATATAAAATAAATTGATGAAAAATGGATACATCATTCTTTAAGTAGAATTTTTTTACAAGGGAGAAGAGAGAATGTGTCTACATATTTGGGTAAAATAATAAAGGAGAATATCAGTATAATTAGTGAAATGAAAAATGTAAAAGGAAAGGTAACAAGCTCACAAGAAGAAATCATGGATATCACAGTACAGCATATAGAAAATATATATAAGAGTAAAAGAAAAAAATAAGAGATAATAGACAGAAAAAAATCAAGAACGAGTTAAGGAAGAAGTTGAAAAAGAAATTACTATTAGCGAATTGGATGAAGTACTTAGGAAAGTAAATGCTGATTCAGTATCAGCTCCAGAAGGTAAAAGGAAGAAAATGTACAAGAAACTAAGGGAAGAGAGTGTTTTGTTTTAATATTTTGAATGAATGGTTGAAAGATGGGTTTGTGTATAAAGAGTTATGTAATGGGATATCAACATTTATATGGAAGAAAAATTAAAATAATGAAATAAAAAAAATGCAGACCTATCCCATTAAATAATACAGATTATAAAACATTATGAGAATAATACAGAGAAGAATGGAAGGAAGGATTAACAACATTATTTCAGAAGGTATATATGGTAGAAAGGGGAAGGGATGCCAAGGATTATTACTGGTAGTTTGAGAAAATGTGGATGATATTATGAGTAAAAGGGAAGATGTGAAACTTATGGTAGGTGGTATTAGTAAGGCATTTTATAAAGAAGGACATGATGCTTTGTTGGATGTTATGAAAAAGTATGGAATAGGTAATAGAATTAGGACAGTGTATGTCAGTATATCAAAAATATATTTAGTGAGAGTGTTAGGAATGGGTGGCAGAGTAATGCAAAACACATGAATTGTGGTATAATACAAAGATATGTCATGTGCAGCACATTGTTTGCATTAGTAACAAATGTGACAGTGAGTAAAGTAGCTTATAAAATAAAACATGCTAGATATGTAAGGCAAAAGGAAGTAGTGATTCCAGTACTTCTGACATAACCAGATGATAAATTTATAGTTGTTAAGAATAAAACATGGATGAATGACATGGTGGTTTATCTGAAAGGATGTTTAAAGGAAATGGGTATGACTTTTAATAAATTTAAAAGTAAGGGTTTGAATGGTGTTGTGAAAATTCGAGGTGTGCATTTTTCAATGAATGAAGCATCTTTGTTAGGATGGAATTTGACAAAATTATGTAATTATGAGGCAAAGGGAGGGTTTGATAAAAGAAATGAAATAAATATTTCTTATGTGGAGGACTTATAGATTAGCATTCTTGAAAATGACTTATCTGGTGAATTCTGTTTTAATGGAAAAATAGCATATATGTTATATGATCCCAGAAAAAAATATGAAAAAGAAATTGTGCAATTAGTGTTTTTTCTCATATGGGGTTCATGATTAAACCTAGTGAAAAGAAATGTGCTGTACATGAATGAAGATGAATGGGTATTGGAGTTATTAAAGCCAGTTGTTTATATTGCTTTTTAAACTTCTACAGAGTATTAAAGTGAGTAAACGAAGAGAATGATAAATTAATAGTGAAAATGTTTAAATATAAGTAAAAAAGTTGGAGATGATGAAAAATAAGAAAACGAGACAAAATTATATAAATGAAGAAATTCAAAATTATCAAAAAGAAATGCTAACATGGAAAATGAAAATTCATGAAATTGAGAAGAATAGAAGGATGTTGTATAAATCTATGGGAAGACTTGCCAGAAGATGTAATAAAAGCCATTAAGGTAAGGAAAAAGGGGTGTAGTAAGATTGTAGAGTGTCTGGATTTTCTCAGGAGACTGGTAATAAATACATTAGAGTAAAGGAAAATATGCCACATAAAAAGAAAATAGAAAGACTGTATTTATTCTCTGGGGAGGAACAGACAACAGAGAAAATTTTCTGAAATTTAAAAGAGTGGTTAAACTCTGGAAAAAGCTTTGTGAAGAAAAATGTTTGGAAAATATTAATGACGTGAACAATACAGATATGAATATGATTATGTATGGATATTATAAAGAGAAAGAAAAAGTATGTGAGAAGGGTAGACAAGAATTTAATATAGATAATATGAGTTATTTGGAATGAAAGATAAAATGAGATTTTGTTTAATGGGAGAGGGATTTTGACTGATGTTGCTGTTTGTCTTTTCGGCTTTTCCCGGTTAGGGGTCACCAAAAGGATTTTGACTGATATATTACAAAAAAAGTGCTGAGGGATCTTTTACATCCACCTGAGGTACCACCAACTCATTCATTGCTTCAGTGTCTCATCTGAAGGAAGGCAAATGCAGCTCCCACACACTTAAACTGCACTGCAGTGTCAATACAGGAAAATTAGTCCAACCACCTGATACAGGAATACAGCCCATAACCATTCTGTTATGTTGTGCTGAACAAACATCTGATTATTGAATAGACAGGCCTAATAATGCTACTGTCAAATATGTACCATTATGTTATAGTAGACTGATAGGCAGTGTTGTCCCAGGGCAGTCCTTCTTCTGCTCTCTTGAGCTAGTGTGGGCTGAGGGCAGCCCTTCACTGCTTCATGGGTAATTCAATGTAAAGCCTGTTCAGTATTTTGTGAGGATGTGACCAGTTCTGCCTGCAAGTGCTTGGTCTGGAATTGCTTACCTCTTCTTCCTATAGAGGTGAATCCCAGCACTGATATGCTAGATTATGCATTGTGTATCATACCTGGCGAATCAGCAGTACCCTAATACCCTGCATAATGAGGACACATATCTGCGAATCAGTGCTAGAATGACTTTTTGCATTTGGTATAGGGCTACACTTCAGTACTGATTTTGTGCGGGAAGTATAATATACAAAGTGTTCTAATATACTACATTTGTCCATAGTGGGGAGTTTTTTAAACATTCATGCTATGCTAAATAGTAGTAAGTCATATCAAGCCTAATACTTAGCACAGTTACTTATTTAATAATCATTGTCTAACACATATGAACTATTGCACAGCAATATGGAGAAAACGTCAGTGAATTATCTGCTTAATGTGCATTTTGAAGGCACAACACTGTCAAACAACTAATTCTGATTATTTACTTATCTTGATAAAAATACGGTGATATCGCTTAAATCTCTGGAAAGGTTGGGTGTTTTATAATGGTAAAGGTGTTTAACTCACACACACAATATAAAGAGTTTGACTATTACCTTTGAAAGGAAATTGGCTAAGCTTAGTATGACCTGCAAGGGCAGCTAGCCTATTTCCTACCTATGATGGAATTGCAGTGAAAAGAATGTTGTTTATGTCAGAAAAATATTACTTTGCATTTCTGTATGTTCACGAGAAGTCTTTACAACTGCAGATGAAGCATCTTTAATTAGATACGAAACGTGTTTGTATAAATTTATTTGTACACTGCTATATTTTAATCCACAGAGTACTTCTGACAGTACATCATTTTGTGATGCTGAACTGTGTGGTTGTATGAACAGCACACAGAACTTCTTACATCATGGATTTCTACTAACAGTGTTGATAAAAAGTGTACTTACAGGGTACAAGCAACCACACTGCAAATCAAATGCCACTGTCAGAGGGGAAATGCTGAGGGCATCACATTTTATTCTAAAGAAAAATGTAAACTTTTTCAAAATGGGTTCAAGAGTACAGCCAGAGTATTGGAACAATCAAGCTACTTGTTAAAGAAATATAAACAGCAGTTGCACAAAACAGGGATACTTCTTCAAAACCTTATATCCGTTAAAGGGTAGTGTGATCAGAAGCACCGAGTAAAAAGAGATGTTATGAATTAGTAGGTAAAATATACAAAGCAAGTCCTGTAGAGTTTTAAGACACATTTCAGATGGTTGGGGAATAAAGTATATAATTAATGGCAATAAGGACACCTTAATTGTGAGAAGTGAACCTAGCAAAGTAAAATAAGGGGCTCATAGTTTTTCTTAAACTCTGGAAAACATCCTCAGCTTTGTAATAAACAAGAAATCTACTGAAAACATCAATGAATGCTGCAGAAAACATAAAGGGCATGAAAGAGTGCAAAGACTTCCACACATAAACATATTTATGGGAGAAATACAGTCATGTATAAAATCCATAACTTTACTAGTCATGTTATATGCAGCACTGCACATCTGGTTCATATAGCAATATGTACCTGCTGCCATACGTTTGTGACCAAAGCAAAAATAAATAAATATATAAATAAAATAATAATAAATTCAGTATTCAATATCAGAACTTAAAAAGATTGAGGCACATTAAGAATAACACAAAAAACAAGGTCAGTATTAGAACTGAAGAGCACTTGAAGGGCATCCACGAGCAGGCCACAGGCCATACAAATGCTTTGAGGAAATATTTTATTCTGAAAGAGCTAGCAATTCATTTTTATAGGTTCTGAGCATTAAAGTATATTTCCTCCTGAATTCTGAAGTGATCATTTGTAGAAACGTAGAGCTCTGAAATATAATGCTAACAAAATTTCATAGCACATCTGGCACGTGTATTATATGAAATATTTTACTCTTAAACCCAAAACAACATGAAGTGATTTAAGAAAAAGCCAATAAAATGCACATTTCCAGAAATTATGTATGCTGTATATTTTTAAAATGCAATACAGCATGCCAAACTTTAGTGAAGTGCTGCCAAATCTACAAAAAATTAATACACCAAATATAGTTAATATATTTTCTATAAAACCCTCTGGTACAGGCTTTATGATTGCTAGAACACCTCAATAATAATACTGGAAAATGATTAACTAGTATGCTAACTATGAAAATGTTCACTGATGACAAGTAACAGTACCAATGACTAAATAAATTCATTAAGTTGTAAGATAAAAGAAAAGTTTATTCCAGCACTGCCTTAAAACTGTTTTTTTTACATTAGATAATGTGTTCATCTATTTGCATGACTGAGAGACCAAGAAAGGTCTTTTGGGGCTAATGTAGCAGTTTTTATGACATGCTTTGACTGCAGAGAGTTTGAGTTTTAGAACCCATTCACTGTATGGAAAGAAAGGCTTTAGTTACATTACATACAGCAATAATAAAAAAACCCTAAGTACCTATGCTTGGGTAGTGTTTTAGTTCTCTGCCTGTGCAAGCTGTTATCTATTCAACTTCAAATTACATATTTTGGTAGCCGTAGAGAGGAGTACATAATTTTTATTCATTTATTTAATTAACATTTACTGACTGTGAAAATCCGACTAGGACAGTGCCTATTTTCAGCAGAGGCATATTGAGAAATGGTCCAGATGCATTTCTTTGGAATGTGGGAGGAAACCGGAGTACTTGGAGAAAACCCACACAAATGCAAGGAGGACATGCAGACTTTGCACAGAAGGCACCCCAATCAAGAATTGAACCAGAGAACCTCTTGTTGTGAGGCAACAACATTAGCTGCTGCATCACTGTGCCACCCTACTATAATATTCATATATATCTATAACGATATGTGGTAATCATTTTAATTCTATATACAAATACAAACTATTGAGAGCACTTGGAATTTTTAGATAGTGCTGTATGCTGGAATATGCTCTCAAATTAAAACATTATATGGCACTATGACAAACATGTTGTGTGCTTCTATAAATGTGAATTTTTCCTCATTTAATTCCTTTTCATCCCTGGGATTGCATTATGTAGAAAGGTTCTCATTCAGCATTTGAAATATACAGCTAAGGTGGTGCTTAAACAAGAATGTTTGCTTTTTAATGTTTTACCTCTTATGCTATTCATCATTAATTTATATCAGTTAAATTGTCACTTTACAAGTGTAATTTTGAGAATAAATGGAAAATGTTTAATACAAGAGTACAGATTAGATCAAAGAGCATTATCAAACTGTTCACAATTACACACTGAGGGGAAGAACTATGGAGGCTTGCAAGTTCTTTTCAAACATTAACACCCACCTCTGCCTAACAGTAAACAGACAGTGAATTTCAGTACAGTATGAAAGCACAGGTGTCTGGAAAAAGTCCTGAGATGTATGACTAATAATGCCTCTTACAAGTCCTGTATACCAAGTGTGAAAACCTCTCTGGTGTTATTAGCCCTGACATAATGACCCTCAGAAATCTTCTTCTGTGGACTGGAGATTGTGTTTACATATTTATTTTTTGACTTCCTATACATATTCTGCACACCCTGTGGTGCTAGGATGTGAGATGGTATATATATTTAAACAAATTATAGTCTATATACAGTAGTTACAGAAAGCTTCATGACATATGTTACTAAAAAAATGTGAAAGAAAGACCTTGGGTAGAAGTAAGGGAGAGTGGGTCTGTACAGACTGAAGTAGGTGAAGTGCAGGGAGGTACAGGTAGGATACTACAATATGGAATTTTGTTAGGGAAAAATCCTGTGCATATTTTATATTGTAATAATGTCACAATGTACACCCAAAGTTATTCATCTTTCTGAGTTGCTAACAATGATAGTAGAAACCTGCATTCATAGAAAAACTACAACTTTAACAACTCACAAAATGGCAGCATAGCAGGAGGGTAGTTAATAACTTCATCTACACAAGACAAGGACTTAATACTAAGAGCTGCATGGTCAGGAAATCCAGTTCAAGTCGATGGGAAAAATATAAGATTTGACAATGATTACACTTCCACAGTAATCACAAAGAGAAAACCGTGTATCCCACTTATTAAAGACTTAAAAAAAAAGCAAACATTAAATCCCGGATTATGTTTCCGGCCAGAATCAAAATTATCCTTTTGGATGGTCAAACATTTTTCAATACTCTTGAAGAAGCATCAGCCTCTGTGAGGAAACATAATCTGCTTGAGAAAGTAGAAGAAATGGACCTCTCCTTGCCTAGTCTGAAAAGACAAATTACCAATGGCAAAATAACCACAGTTGATAAATCTAGTAAAAAGCTTAAGGATAAATAGCTTAGAAAACCATCACTCTCAAAATTTATTAACAAACAATACTTCTGAAAACACAGAAAACAAATGAAACCTTAAGGTGCAAAGTTTCTTACTTATTTACTATATATATATATATGTGTGTGTATGGGTCACTGTTGAAATACTGAATTCACGAACTATCAAAACCAGATTTCCCAAACACAATTCAGCAAATGAACACATTATCGAAATGTCATTCAACTAAAACACAAACCATCGAATCCTAACATAGCGAATGTTGAAGACAAACCCTAAGTGCAACCTCACAGCAAAACCAAAACAAATCCATCCCGTGTGACTCTCGTGACATGATTCAAAATAAATTTCACATTTTCAATAAATTTGCAATTGCACACACAAAGTCCACATTAGAATACTCCTCTCTGTGGGAGAAAATAGTTTCAAACTGCTGCTCACGATGGATTAATGCTCTCTCCTTAGGGGACTGCGGACAAGCTGCAATCATACATAAACGATATTCATCCACTATATTCTGTTCTCTACAAACAGCACACATCTGTGTATAAATCAGAAACAAATTTCCCTGTCAAACATTTAAAGCGACAATGCCATGTTTCAACAGCATTCTGTGTCCTAGACAAACACAGTTCATTAAGGACAGACACATTCCAAAATTCAATAGGGAACAGTGGCAGAAATCTAATTTGACTCCTAGATCTCGTAGAGAAACTCCTCGGTTTCCCTAATAAATACCATTCCTCAAAATATTTCAACAATTCTTTCCCATCATTAGGGAACGCACTCTTTAGCTTGTAATACGTAATGATAACATCCTTTTCCTGCAGAAAAGCAAGCGCAGCAAGTTTATTAACAGCAAGTTGGAAGGAAATATCTCCATTGTAAACTGGCCCTAACCCTAAGGTCTGTAACTTATGCCATAAATTCCTACCGAAGTGAAAAAAACACTCTTTGAAAATCACATCATTGACATTATTCCTAATGCTTCCAATGGCAGCAACCTCAAAATCACAAAGGATATACCACACTGTACTAGTACAATTATTATCATTCAGCAAGGCAAACATACAGTCCCACATAAAATTATATGCCTTCAGACTCTTTTTGGACATCAAACAAAATACCAACTGCATGATTTTTTTTGTAAGCCCCACATTTTACTATACCGTGAATGGTATACAATTGATGGCAAGCTGCCTCTTTAATAAAATACATTCAGTCCATCAGCCATATGTCTGGTTTTGCTAAATCTTGCAGATTAGTTTCCGTAGTAAAAACCAATGCAACATTATCATGGTTCTTATCTGTTTTCCTCTTTTGTATGAACGTCCTACCTTTCAACTGAAAGGCCACCACATTCAAATTTATTAGACTTAAACCTGCTTTCTTTGGTTGCCGTTCCAATTTCTTCCTAGCTCTTCTTACCTTTTGCAGAACACGCCTACTGGGTAAACTAGGGGCATACTCTAATGAAGTGAAAGCAATTGCATCATCCACAATAACACAAGCAGCATCACGTGAAAGACTAGCCCTTTCTTTTAGAGCTACAGCAACGCCATACTTTTCTACTTGCATTGGATCACCTGGATGGTCAGGAAACACAGATTTTAACAATTCCTCCCCCAACCCAACACACAAGGTGACCGCTCTACCTTTGCATTTGTCAGGCAATTTCCTAGTACAGCACCAGTACTTTTTACACTTTGTGGCCTTCTCTAAATTGTAGGTATATCCATCTAATACTATAACTTGTTTACTTCTTTGAGACAGAGTGGTAGTACAGGTTTGACCTACCACTCCCGGAGGCAACTCTTCTACATTCGCCATTGTAAAGGGGTACAATGTACTAAGAACAATGGCTTCAATTCTTTAAATACTCTCATAAAGCCTGCTATTCCTTTCAATGATTTGCTGTTTGCTTCAGTGACGTTTCGATAAAGTGTTAATTCGCTAAATTGAGTTTGGGAAACCTGGTTTCGATGTTTTGTGAATTCGATACTTCAACAGTGACCCATACATATATATATATATATATATATATATATATATATATATATATATATATATATATATATATATAAGCTTACTTTCTTCTATATTACTTTTCTTTATTTCTCACTTCTGTTCTCTCCTTCCTTCTTCCTTTATCTTTCATTCTCTTTATTTCATTTAGCATAATAATATATACATTTATTATTTTAATATAAACAAGCTTGTTTAAATATTTAATTAAAAATAAGTTGCAGCATTATAAACACTTTACAGCAAACATTTATTATGCAGGCTACGGATAATATCAACTGTAATATACCATTGCTGGCAGCACTTGTTAATAGCTTCCTTATCCATATATACTTTTCTATTAATCTCACAGATGTGGTTAGCAACAGATAATAGCCCTCAAATAACAATTCCACACAGTATTCAAATGATGCAGACTATCTTCACATGCACTTATTACTATTAACACACAATATTCATTGCATAAAGTTATACTATGATTTCTATACAATGTATGCATCTGTTGCAATCATACAGACATTTTACAGACTTTATGATCTATTAGTTAACATGAGATAGGTGTAAGAAATGTCTTTATTTAATAAGCAAATAGTGCTAATTTTCCATTAATAAAGTCTGTGTGAAAATTGAGGGGAGTAGAATGGGGAGGAGGATTTTACAATGCACTGCTTTACTTGTTTAAATGGAAGTATTTTGAATCTTTTACTGTATTGTTTAACTCTCTCCGCCTGCTTTTTCTGTTATGCACGAGAGCCATACGATGTTTTAACATAAAGTGTTTGTTTAAAATACCTTTGTGCTGCATTCTGCTGCCAAAAACTTCAAAAAAGCTTCAAAAGAACAGTTTCTCGAGCCTAGATCTATTCCTGTTGGTTTGTATTTTGATTCCATCACTGTAACAGCATGAATAGACATGCGGGGTGACCTATGACCTCCTAGCACATCTAGATGATGTTATGTGATGAGAACAAGGAAGTCAAAAAAGCCACAGAATTGTCGCAAACAAGAGGACTTTAAAAAAATGAAAAGATTTATTGTATGTAAGTGCTAAACTCTAAATACTGTTGCAGAAAATGTTTTTTTCATAATAGTCAAATCCCGATCTTGCTAAAATGCATATTCTGTGTTACAATTAATAGTAATAATGTGGCTAATTAAATAAGCATTCAAATGAAGTTTATAGATAGCCCTGCAGAAATGCTTTTATAAGCCCAGTTAATGAGAAAGCTGAAACCAGTTTTCATTAATCTACAGAGAGAGTTGTTTATTAGCTTTTTGACAGTTAGTTTTTTTTCAGTTTAACTGATGTACTTGTATCTCCAGCTTGATGAAAGTAAGATGTGTATGTTTCCAGAATTCTGTGGAAAAGGTACCAGTTCTCATTAATTTACATAGAGAGTTACTAGCTTTTTGATAGCTATTCTGTTTTCTAGCTTAACAGATGTACGCTTATGTTCAACTTAAAGAAGGCAAGATGTGTATACTTCTAAAATGTTATGGTCCTTATTTAATTATATTCTTTAGAAAAAGTATATACCTAGCATCAATTATTGGAACAATGCAACTTTCTAAGTATAGTCAGAGGTAGGTAAATGCAAATATACATTTATGAACATGTTTATATACCACAATTACACTGAATTTTTTAGACATTACTTGATCTGTCAGTTTGCCACATAGGGGTAAAAAAGTAGTCAAAGTGATATCAGTCATATATTTATAATGTAGTTCAGTGCACATGTGCAAGTCCTATGACCACTCACACAGCTTATTCTCATAAATCAGCTGTTAGAGTAACAATCTGCAAATATGGAGACACGTCAATCAAATCAATCGGACTAATAGCACTTTTTCAGTTAGTAGACCTACAATTATGTATGTAGCTATCTAGCGAATATTGCACCAAACAAGATCTTCTATGTAATACAGCCGAGTAAATATTCCTACTAGTTTATTGTATATGTATTTATAAATGAGAAGCAAAATATTACTTAATCAAAACTAATATTCTGTTGATATTGTTTGACATGGTTGGGAGGTAAGAGAAAGGAGAAAATATATAAAACTTGTGTATGCTTCTTTTATATATATATATATATATATATATATATTTTTTTTTTTTTTTTTTTTTTTTTTTCATGAAACCAAGTAGCTTTAGAGATTAATTTTCCTTAATATCATTCTGTTTATTCCAATGATAAGAAAATAGTAGCATCACATAGATGCAGATTTTTAGTCAAGTATAGATATAAGTGATCTGACTAATTTAATTATCTCTCTGGGATCTTAATAACTTTATATTCAAAATTGTTGATAGTTCCGAGCTTTTTATTAAATATATCTGGGAAAAAATTTATAGACTCATAGCTAATCATAAGCTACCTAAATGCATTAATATTTTTTCTACTACTGTAGTAATAAACATAGATCCTTTGTTTCAAGATAAATCTATGATCTAGTTTCACAAAGATAATTGTATTTAATAAACATAATTGCCACACATAATCTGTTATAATTAATCACACACTTCTTGATATTTTAATATTCAAGTCAGTAATATTTTGAAGGGTAGCCCTTTTTTTCTTTCTTTTTTCTTCTTATTACATTCTGTACAGTTACTGTAATGGCAGTAGCACACAACGGATGAAGATTACTGTTCTTAGGATGGACAAAGGTGGTTTAGATGAGTCTCTCATCAAACCAGGAATTAAATATTCCATGTTTAGAGTTGTATATAGTTTGAAATGTTTTGCAGTTATGCTCAGTTTGCATGTTATGTCCACAACAGAATCTTTAGCATCTAAAAAATCTATAGGAATGTTTTCTTATAAATGCATATCTTTAAATGTGAATGGACTCAATAACCCTATGAAGAGAGGAATCTTAACCAAATATTTGAAAACTAAGAAAGTAGATATTGCTTTCTTGCAAGAAACCCATATAATAGAAGGAGATTTAGACAAGATGTCTTTCAATGGCTACTCAATACTTGCAGAATCCCACTTTCGGACCAAAAGAAGAGACAGCATGATATTATGGAGGAAAACATTACCAGTACCTAAAATAATTGACTCATACTCAGATAAAAATGGCATGTTTTGCTTAATTATTCTATAAATTAATAAAAAATAAATCACATTAGCCAACACTTACTGGATACCTGGTATCGGTGTTGAAACAGCGAATAACTATCTGGATTTACTTTCAATTAAATCTAAAGGAGATATAATATATGCAGGAGACTTCAACTGTATTCTTTCTAGAAGTGAAACTACTAAATGTGATAATTTTAAGATATCTGTACCTGCTAAAAGATTGAATAATTTCATCACTCTTTCAAATATAAGAAATATTTATGAAAAAATAGAACCTAAATCTCTAAATTATACACATTACTCATACAGATTTGATACACAAACTATTATCAATAAAGTATTGGTTACTGATAATTTATTCTCTAAAATTCAGGAAGTTTTCATTAGCTCCTGCCCAATGTCCGATCACAATGCTATTTTCTTTAAAATCAACATGAAACCAACTCATTTAGTCTATTGGCAAAGAATACCAGCATACATTGTTAATTTAACCAGGTTTAAGAAATGGCTGTTGAAAGAAATAAAGATATTTCTTGACATAAATGACAATGATAGTACTTCCAAAGTTATTGTCTGGGATACATTAAAATCCTACATTTTTGGTAAAATCAAAACGTGGTACCTGAACAAAAGAAAGGAATGGGGTAGTGAACTATCAAAAATATAATTAAAAATTGATGAATTAAAAAGAAATTTAAACAATAAGGACATAAAAGCAAATGCACAACTGAAACAGCTAAACCTAAAATACATGGAAATTCTGATTCACAAAGTGGCAATAAATTTAGAAAGAATCAAAATACAGTCTTATTCTTTTAACCCAAAAAACATGCATAGGTTAGCTGTGAAATCAAAAAACATAACCAATGTTAAACATATAAGAGAAGTTGTTGATGAAACTAAAAATAAAACTAACATTGTAACAGATTTAGAAGAAAATTTTGAGACATTCAGAAAGCATCATAAAATAATAAATAACACAAATCCAAGTATTAACAACATCTTAAAAGATAACTTCTTAAAAGAGAACATATGCAATAAATTATCAATAGAACAAAATTCCAAACTTCTCAAACCATTAACATTAAGAGAACTAAAAGAGAGGATTCAAAGTCTCAATAATAATGAAGCTCCAGGATTAGATGGATTAATAGGAGACATTTATAAATTACTCCCAGACAAAGCATTAAAGGCACTTTTATTTTAGAAGCCTTTAAAGAATTTAGAAAAAAAGACAATCTTATTCCTCTCTGGAAATATGCCATGATTTCTCCTATCCTAAAACATGACAAAGATCCCAAACTAGCAACTTCTTATCATCCTATTTCACTATTAAATGTGGACTATAAAATTTCTACATCAATACTTGCTAATAGATTAAATCAACTGATGCCTAATCTAATAGTTGATGACCAAACAGGCTTCATCCTAAATAGAAGAGTACAAGATAACATTATCAGGCTCCTATCTTTAGTAGATCATGCAAACAAGAAAAAGAAAGAACTGTCAATTATTAGCCTAGATTTAAACAAGGCATTTGATTCCATAAATTGGTCCTACTTATTTAAAGTATTAGAAGTATATAACTTCTCTCCTGATTTCATTGACATAATTAACAGATTATACATAAACTCAATACCATACATCAAAATTGGCACTTTCTTATCAGGTCCATGTAACATCCAAAAAGGTACTAAGCAAGGCTACCCACTTTCACCCTTATTGTTTGCCTTATCAGTAGAACCTTTAGCTAACTACAGAAGAGCAAACCCTAAAATAAGAGGATTTTCTGTTAACCCAAATTATCATTCCAAATACAACTTTTTGTAGACAATATCATGCTAACATGTTACCAGAAAATCTCTAGATTTGCCACCGACCTCCCACTCACATCCCACCACTGCTCATCACTTTCAGCATTAAACTGACTAGAGCTACCAAACCTTTTGTCTCTTAATCTTCTAGTCTTAACCCACAAAATAATCTACAAACCCGATAATTGCCCTGCCCTATCCTCCTTAGATCAACCATACTCCAACCAATGAACTCTCAGATCCTCCAACAAACTTTTACATAAGGTGTCCAACTCCCACAACCAGCACGGCAACTCCCTCTAGTCCCATAACATATCCAAATTCTGGAACTGCCTCCCAGAAACCCTAAGGAACATACCCTCACATGATCAATTAAAAACACTACTAAAACACCACTTTAGCAACCACTGGCTATGCTCCCACCACTCCCCTGCTTAAACTTAAACTCACTGTCCTCTCTTGTTAGCTACTCTCAGAACATGTTGTTCTCCTGCTTCTTTTGTAACTTATTTCAGCTCCCTCTACCACCTTTACCATCAGCTCTCTCAACTTGTAAATAATGCTTTACTTCAGCTATTTGTTTATTCACTACAAAGCTGCTCCATTAGCAGATTTAGTTTCCCACCATCCTGTTGTGTATGTTCAACAAGGTAGATCTTCCCCTAGGATCTACATAAGTCTCATGTAATATTTCTTCTTGATATATGATGTTTCTGATAGTGTAAAATGCAAACTATCTTGATATATAATGTTTTGATATTGTAAAAATGCATACTATTTTGTGATGTTTGTTTTTGATTTGTAAAACTGCATTCCAATTTGTGATAATCTGTGTATCTAAAATCTACTTGTATTTTTCTGTGGAGCTTTTCTCCCAGGGCCTCAACTGAAAACAGGCCTCAGGCCAGTTGGACATTCCCAGTCAACAAAATGTAATAAAATAAAATAAAAATAAATAACAATTGGAAATATAGATTTCTCTATAGATCACGTAACAAAATCCCTACAAGTTTCTGAAGAGGTTTCAAGCCCAAGTTCAATCACACCAAAACAGGAGCTTTATTAATAAATAAAAGGGTAGATACTTTATTAAGAAAGCATAGCAATTTTAATTGGGCAAATGACACCCTTAAATACTTAGGAATATTCATAAAATCAAGCTGGAATAATACTATAAAAACTACATATAAATATTCATTATCTACAGTTAAGGAATGTTTAAATAGATGGAATAAAATGTATTTCACACTAGAAGAAAGACTGTCATGAATCAAAATGATCATATTACCCAAACTTCTGTTTTATTTCCAAACTTTAATTGTCTCTCCATCCAAAAAATTAATGAAGCAACTAAATTCTATGTTAATAAATTTTCTTTGGTTTCCCCAAAAGCCAAGAATTAGCACTGGCATTACAGGAGCTGGAAAGATGGGGGAATCGCATTTCCAAATTTAGAACTTTATGTGGAATCAGTCATACTTGATGTGACAAGTCAATTTTTAAATTCCAAATATATTTCTAAATTGAAAAATCTTCATGTAAGCATTCTATTATCTTACATTGATACAACTATTGACAATAATATCTTCACAGAAAATAAAAAAATCTTTCTTGTGATCAAAGACCATATCTATAATACCAATAAAAATAAAAAAAAATCTCTTTTCATTAACTATATATATTAGATAATTTCAAAAAGATAATGAGCAAGAATCATATGATAAAGAACTTAATATTTTTAATGTTTCCCATAACATAGATGAAGACATGTCTTAACTCTTTCAATATATCTAAAATAAAAGAAATGGAAGACAATGGATTCGTTTTCTGACACCAGTTTCTATGAAATAATAATATACATGAACCATATTCCCTTACGGCCAGATATAACATAAAGCATAACAATTGGTTAAACATACAAATATTTAGAGAATACATAGCTAATGAATTTAAAATGTCAAATGACCAATACAACACCTACACCTAAGATGCTTTCTATCTTTTGTGAAATAAACACCTTGCACATTAACAATAGTCTCTCATTGTCAAGAATATATAAATCTTTATTAACTGA
>NC_056737.1:1952827012-1952849512 GCF_019279795.1 Protopterus annectens
TGGCTGAAAGAATACAAACATCTGAAAATACTTTTTGATCACATACTTATCTACAAGCACTCCCACCCTGACACACACACACACACACACACACACACACACACACACACACACACACACACACACACACACACACAACAAAAGTAATAAATACTCAAAGAACAAATGTGGTCCACCCCGTCCTGCTTCTGCATTCTAACTCCTTCACTAGTTTCAGTAGAGACAGCAACCTGAACATAACACTCTGTGATAAATGCAGGTATGTACACGTTTTAGAAATTTAGCACAGAGAGTTCTAGGCTGCAGATTTTGATGAAGCAAGCTTTAACAAATCATAAGACTACCTGTTACATTTTTGAATACATCTAAAATTGAATTTTGTCAATATGTTGGCCACACCATTTTGACCAAAAAAACACCCCTGGCATTCTCTCAATTAATAGTTCAACAGCACTATGTATTTAAACCCCTTTTTCTTCTAAAACCTCAGCTGCCTGCAACTATAAAGGTATTGTTATTCTAGGTGATGGTTAACCTAAACTACCTAGGTCCCTTGAGAAATGACACTGCTGAATTCCTAGCCAATATCAACCTGTTGCGGGTTGTCAGTGATGCCACTAGTCCAAATGTCTGAGCCAATAACCACTCTCTCCTGGATTTGCTAATCACTAACAACTCCCCATCATCTCCAATACATCTGTTCTTCCACCATCGTCCAGAATCACTCACCAATAACCTTCTGGATTACCCACCAGTTACTAAAACTGCCCCAATAAACTAATAACATTCAGACCTGCATCCAGTTTCAATACAGAAGATCTCAAAACACCTAGCAACTTTTGGCTGGTCTCCCATTACCAACTTGCAGAACCCCATTCCTGCTGCAACAGCTCTGATTCATACCCTCCTTCAAGTTCAAGACAAATTCTTCTCTACCACATACCACCTTTTCAAATACAACAAAAACCCTGTTTAACAACAGAATTGAAAGTTCTGCACAACTTAAGGATAATGCATGGTCATCATGAAGACAAAATCCCTTACCAGAAATCATACTGCCTTTACCTCTATACATATCCTAGCTAAACAAGCCATCATCAGGCGTACCTGTCACCATCCAGATCTCTCAAGGCCATCTGTCAAACTCTGGCTTTCTCATGGAATTCAGCCACCTCCCTAGTATCGCAGCCTCTGCCTCTCTCCCAACATCCCCAGTCCCCCTTTTACTCCTCTCTTCTATTTTAAGAAAATTATACACAAATACATAGAAGCCATACTAGAAAACATACCCCTGGATGCACCTCCTGGTGCAGATGGCCTACTCCTGTGGTTCATATCACTTTGCAAAGACTTCCTTACCACACATCTTCTCCGTGTTTATAACCTATTCTTAACTTAAAATACAATGCCAGACGTATGGAAAACTGATCTTGCAAAACCCCTTCCCAGATATCCTCAGCAAGAAAAGGCCTCCTACTTCTGCCCTATCTCCAGCATACCTATACTTGGAAAATACATGGAAAACGAATCTATCACAAACTGTCCCATTTCATCCAACATTACCACCTCTTCACTCTTAAACAGCATGGATTCTGGACTGGCTGGAGCACAGTGAGAGCACTATGGTCACATACTCATGTGATCCTTCTCAACATGGATAAAGGAAAGCTTTCAGGAGCTCTTTTCATTAACTTTACCAAAGCTTTGCATCTTACTGACCACTTCCAGCTCCTTCACTCTTGCTAAAATATTTGGTTTAGTCCTATCACTGTTATCTGGTTCCAATATTTCTAAACAAATAGGTATTTCAGAGTCAAAACACAGTAATCCCTATCACCTCCAGTGCCCCAAGGATCCATGCTTGCCCCAGTGTTGTTTTCAGTCATTATTAGCAATCTACTCTCTGATCTCCCTAAGCATCCTATCACTCTTTATGCAGATGACATTTTTATTCTTTGGTCCAGTCCCCCACATTCAACTTTTCCAACTCATTTTCAATTTAACCTTCACTATCTTAACTCTTGGCTGAACTACTACAAGGTACTCTTAAACCCTTCCAAAACAAAAAGTATGACATTTGGAATCTCACAAAAAAGCTGAAAAAAATCTCAACATTGTTCATCTGAATGCTTCCCCAACAGAAACAGACACATCCTTTAAATACTTAAGTTTATGGCTAAACCAGTCACTTAACTTCCAGACCAAGTAGAGCTGCAATGGGCAAAGGAGTCCTACTTACTCAACTTGAATATGGGTTTTCCCCATCACAGTCACAGCCTCTAAAAAAAAAAAAAACTCACCCATTCTACCATCAATGAAAAGAAAATCTTCCAATTTATTTCCAGTCACCCCTCTCCGAAACACCACTGCATCACCTTCTCCAAATCCAACTGGATACCAGTCTCCTACAGGATTGAGATACTCCAAGAGTCTCTTCTTTTCAAGCTACTTCATCTAGGTGTGTTGTCTTGCAGCCAAACTCCATAATAAAGCATCCCACAGACCCTCCACAACCTTTACCAATTAACTTCCTTACTCCACACACCCCATATCACACTTCACTGTACTAAGCATTCCTTCTCCATTTTTGCACCCATATTCTGGTAATCCCTCCCCCTCACCTAAAGGAAATCTCCTGTTTCATACATTCAAAGCTCAAATCAAAAGACTCCTCCATCAAAAATCAGACTGAAAGTAGTCTTCCACTAGATGTATAACCTAAATCCCTTCTCACTTGCATCACTCCTACTTTGACTCTCTGCTCTCACCTGATGCTTCTTCCTCCGATTTACTTCTAAAAGTAATTCACATTTGTTTTTCTACTCTGGTAAAAATATTCAAATATTGTATCAATTGTCTCTGGGATTATCTACTAATTTGCATTATAATCCCTATCCCTCAAACCAAACCAGCAGTCATTTTCTACAAGCTAACATTGTTTTTAATCAAATGTGATTTAGTTGTTTGTGGTTTAGGTTAAATGATGTTAGATCAAATGAACCACTGTTTTTTTTAGATTAAATAATCTAATGAGCTTTAGAGCAAATGAGCTGTAACGATATATATATATATATATATATATATATATATATATATATATATATATATATATATATATATATATATACATACACACACACTCACACTCTCATATATATGCATTTTAATATGTTTATTTTGGCATCCTCCATTTACCCAACACATACCTGATGATATCTTTCTTGCATCTTAATGGAACACAGACACCATATTTGCTTTGAATTCTTCATAATTCTTCCTTCTGTCCTGGCTTACATGTAATTTCATTGCTCCCAACTATATCGCTTAACTGCCCAGAAGTTCACAGAACACACAGATTTTTGCCTCATATTTTCGTCCATTCCTCATAAAATTTGCAATTTTCTGACAATGTATTGAAGATTGAAGTCAGTAAAAATGACAGACACTCGAGTTTCAAACTTCATATCCTTCAGAAAATACATGATAATGCAAGATCTGTTATTAGGGCAACTAAATTTTATAAGGGCAACATTTAAATTCTACACCTGATTTGGGGGCCTTTGCCCTCTACCTATTCTTTTTGGCTTTGTACAGTTTGTTTGTGCTAAGAGATTGAAAGGCATGCTCTCACTTCCACAGACCAAGATAATTTTAATGACACATTAAAGGTTGCCATTTCTGCTACAGCTCATGCACAGTTAATCATCAACTTCCACGGGACAGATGCATAAAGTTATTCTCATCCAGTACTCCCTCCCACACTGTCCATAGTTTAGACTAATTGGTTACTTATATGTCATTTTCTCTGTAGCTACTCACTAAACTGATTATTTAAAAAAATAAAAGAGATGTAGGTAAGAGGAAATTCAATGTATGTGCAACATAATAAATGGTCCCCCACACCTGCCTGTGTGGCATTTAAAATCCTGTCATCTGCATGGCTGTCTGCAAGCAACTGTGGTTCTGCAGGTTGATGAAACACGGACTCATTAATCAAACCCAGCTGCTTTCCACAGATATGAGTATTATGAAAGAAATGACTTCTGCATCTTAAAAAGAAGCACGGTGTGACTTTGTTCTGGAAAACACAGAAAGTTTTTTTGTTTTAAACCGGAGTGCAAGTGTAACTATAAACCAGCATCAAAAATATTTAACTTTTATGAGTCGTTCTGTCAAACTGTGCACTAACTGACTTTCTTTTAATGATGAAGTATTTACCTAATCTAAAACAGTCAAGATTCCACTATATGATGTGAAACAAATGCATTTGATATCACTGACAATATCTCTAAGGATGTAAATAAATACAAATGCAATGAGAAAGACAGGAAATATCTTGTAACACGATGTTTCCTAGAGGAAATGGAAAATAAATCTGCTGATAAAAAGACAGAATATGCTGGCTTATAAAACTAAAGTAGAAATTACACTATATAGCAAGAGTGGTCAGAACAGTATGTATCATAAGAGGGTGATCTCCCAATAATTAAAATAAAACACTGTTGTCAAGGAGACTGGACAGTATCGTCTCACTCTAAGTGCAGAATGAACCATTACTACTCCCCTAAGAGTATCTGTACCATCAGTTTGGCGATTGACTAGAGAGTGATAGTGTTGTGTAGGTTTATGCTGAAGGGAATGCTATCAGTGAACATAGCAAAACAGAGAGAGAGAGGTTGTCAGTAGAGCTGATCACTAGTGGCCCGCAAGGTTTATAGGTTCATAGGTTGGTACTAGGCTATCAGCCGTAGGGCCTATACAAGCCAAGCCATAACAATTCCCTGGATATTTCTTCCCACAATATTTACTTCCCTGGACCCCTGTCTAGCAGGGAGACTGATGTGATCCCTGGGGTGATTTCCTATCTTGGGAATCACAAGGAAACCACAGGAAACAACAAATCAATAAAACAGGCAGCAGCACAATCGAGGAAGGCAAACCAAACAATGCAGAAGGATAAATGAATAAAGTTATTGCACAAAACTCCACAGACTTAGTGCTTTCGTACAAAACTTCATCAGAATCACTGAACACCATACAGCACCACATATAAATACCCAACCCATAAATTCATGCCCAATGAAATTTCCTCATCAATTAAGAAACTTGAAATAACTTAAAGTAACACACAATGTTAGATGCAGCAAATTGATAGTGAAAAATGTATTACAAAAACACATTAAGACTTAAATAACATTTCAAAGAAACACTAGACTAAGTCACTATACACTAAATGGGAAGTCACTCTGTACAATATAAGATTTCAGTTTGAGCACACTAGTTATAGACAAATTATCATTGAGACCAGGGGGAACAGTGGCATTGAATCTCAATTGCCAACTTTAATTCTTTGGCCTCAAGCACATCTCCCCAAGGTCCCCCCCCCCCGAAATCCCTCTGAACACATTCTAACACAAAAAAAAAAAACATGGTCTATGTTATTACTAATATGCTTAGCCAGGGCCTAGACATAACATTGTGTGTTACTTTAAGTTATTTCAAGTTTCTTAATTGATGAGGAAATTTCATTGGGAATGAATTTATGGGTTGGGTATTTATATGTGGTGCTGTATGGTGTTCAGTGATTCTGATGAAGTTTTATACGAAAGCGCTAAATCTGTGGAGTTTTGTGCAATAAATTTTATTCATTTATCCTTCTGCATTGTTTGGTTTGCCTTCTTGGGTTGTGCTGCTGCCTGTTTTACTGATATGGTGTTTCCTATGGTCTCCTTGTGGTTCCCAAGTTTTGTGTCTTGTGGTGGCATGGGATTTGAGCCGAATGGCATGGAGAAATTAACCCAGAGTGTGAGTCTGTTAACTCAACTAGTTCAAGAATTAACCAGGAAGGTTAACAGTATGCAGCACCATTTAAACCATTTTGATGGTAAGGAAAATGAATTCTTTCAGACCCCTGCATGTTTGCTTAATGCTAGACAGAGAACTCATGTTCAAGGTAATTCCTCAGGGACTGATTTGTCTAATGTTTTGAGTGTTTCCCTGCAACAATGTTAAGCAGTGGCTTTTGGGGGCTGTGTCCTTTGCGGAACTGGAGCATAATGTGGAGCCACAATCTTTAAGAAGCTCCAGTACTTCCCTGGAACAGGCTAACTTTCATTGTAAAAGGTTACAGTTTGATAATTCCTACCTACGTGAATGTATCAGAGTGAAGAGGGTGCCGAAGGGTCTACGGTCCTGGAAGTTCCCCAATGGGGTTAAGGCTGGCTCTCCCTTTCATGAGGAACTTTTGCAACTTTTTGAATGGCACAGGTGTGAGCTCCTGAAATGCCTGGTAAAATTCAATCAAAGGGAGATCGACGGCCTTCTTGTGGAATCCAAGAGGTTGGATAGTGCCATCCACAATGACTTATTGTTCTCAGATTACCAGAATGACTATATGGCCATTTTCAAAAATGTTGATGGGGACATTGAAAGAATGAGAGATAATAAGAGAAAAAAGTTTGAAAGAGACTGCATAGTGTACGCGGAAGGGAAGGCGTATCCCAAACCACCTTCAGCCAATAGGAATGAGGCTTCATATGACATGCATCGGTGGGAGGGTTCTCCTAGCTGAGATAACCAGGTTTTGTGTGAAATGGAAGTCCCTTTAGATGAGAATTAAGTGAATGGGCCTCAGAGGTCCAAACGAATAAGAGAATCAGAGGAACAGATGCAGCAATGGTTATTCCAACACCCGGAACTATCAACAGGGGAATTATGGGCAGGGGAAGTATCATTATAACATAAATTGGGAACAGAGGTGAACTTAGACTTTTCTAATGCATTTTCTTTTGATGAAAATTATATTCAAGGTACTGTCGATGATGTATTTTCTTCAAATGCCCAAAGTACAGTTGTAGAAATTGTTTGTAACTGTGCAGGGGATTTTATGTTGTAAAACTACAGTGAGTTTAAGTGCAGTATGGAACATATTAATTTACTTTGTGGGGGGAATTGTTTGTTCCTGCATCTACTTTCAAAATTGATAAGTTTATTGGTGGATTTAAAATTGTTTCTGAGGAAAATGTGTTTCAAACTTTTGTTTAATTAGGAAGCCCATTGTGTAGGGGAAGTGCTGAGGAGAAGCAGCACATTTAATCCCCCTTTGCCTTTACCACTTATTATTTTTTAAAGGTTGGTAGAGTGGGATTTCAGGAATTTAAAAGACAAAAGTTCACGTTTATGATAATTTAAGTTCCCAGGATTCTGCATTGTTGTTTGCGCTCTCTAGTAATAAACAGCTCAGGGTTATGAAACCCAACAAAGGGGAAGAGATTGTCATTATGGGTAAGGACGAGTATGTTAACAAAATGTTATCACATGTTCATAGGTATGTACTAGGCTATTGGCCCAAGGGCCTACGTAAGCCTAGCCAGCAAGGTTTCATGGCTTACGCCACCCAAGAAAGTTATTTTCCTGTGCCACTGTTGAGCAGAGACACAGAAGTGATCCCAGGGGTGTATTTCCTATTTTCCATCCACTCATCAAGATTTTTCTTGAAGAGTGCTAATGAAGAACTTTGCTTGACATAGATGGGTAGCCTGTTCCAGAGTATAGCAGGTCTCTGAGAGAGGAATCTATCCCTCCAGCGTGCCTGTTTATTGTGGTGACAAGGTTTAGGTCCCTAGAGCACGTAGCTCGGAGGGATTGGGATTTCTTTAGGTGTAGCATGTCCATCAGCTCTGGCTTTGACATAGTTTTATATGTTAGGCAGAGATCACCTAGGAGTAGGCGATATGTTACGGAGTAAAGCTGGAGTTTTTTGAGGCGGTCAGTGTAGGGCATTTGTTTGAGGCCAGTAATCCTCTTTGTGAGGTACTTCTGTGGCCTTTCCAGCTGCTGCAGATGTATTGTAAGGTACATTCCAAAAGGGGTGTTGTACTCATCTTTTTTCCTGGATGAGAATAACAGTGATTTATATGAAGAAACGTCTTTAAGTTTGATTAAATTGGCCTATCAGCGTATGGATTTATATTTACAGGATATGTTGGATGAAGAAGAAATATCTTATGATGTGTTTGTTTTTTTTTTCAGGTAAAATATCCTGTTGTACCTGTTATTTTTGGGATACCCACAATTCATAAGTGTATAAATAATCCGCCTATGAGGCCAGTTGTTAGTGCTAAGAAATCTAAGATACAGCCCCTTGGGAAATATGTTGATTTTATTTTAAAGAGCTGTTTAGAGGCTTTTGAACATATATGTAAAGATTCCTGTGACTTTCTAATGAAGAGGAAAATGGTGGCATTTTCTGAAAATTGTGTTTTCATGACTGTTGATGTGGTAGAATTGTATAATATCATTCCCCACAAAGTGGGTTTAGAATGGTTTCATGATTTCCTGTGTGAATGTACTACCCTTGACAATAACACCATTAATGTTTTGGTTCTTTGTATGTAACTAGTACTTAAGTACAATTTTGTGTTTTTAGGTGGGCAGTATTTCAGGCAAAGAAGAGGAGTAGCGATGGGGGAAGCATGTACCCGCATCTTTGCTTACACTATTTTGTTACAGTGGGAGAGAAATATTTTGTTTCTGCACTTTGGGGTAAAACTATGGAGTTTATATCTCTGTTTTTTGGATGACATTTTTATTGTATGGAATAGAACAGTAGATGAAATTGAAAGTTTTATAAGTTTTTTGAATGTCTCAACTTCTTTTTTGAAGTTCACCCATCCATTTGATTTGTGTTCCATTAGATATTTGGATGTTACTATTTCCAAGGATGTGGTTAACAGAAATTGGATTAGTACAATATATCGCAAACCCACTTATAGCAGTAGTATTCTTAATTTTGAAAGTAATCATCCTTTCCATCAAACAGCCAGGATAGTTAAGGGCCAATACATTTGGCTTGCCTGAATGGTGTCTAATTGGGATCAGTTTTTCAAGGACTGTGAAAAAATGGGTACCATGTTTCAATGTAGAGGGTATCCTGCTGACCTAGTGTCACAAGCAGTGAATGAAATCAAAGACAGAAGAACTAAGGAGATATTATTCCCCTTATTAGTTTGAAGTTGGTCCAAGGGGAGTTTGCGCCTGGACAAAATAAAGGCAGGGACCGGTTGGAACTGGGAGGGGCATTCATTACCCAGTTTTGCAATGAGGCAGCTTCTATTAGGGAGATCATATATAAATATTAGAACATATTTTCTCTTTTTAAAGATATCTCTAGTGTTGTAGAGGTCAGACCCCGTATTGTTTTCAGGAAAGGTAAAACCCTGAAAATTTTCCTTGAACATCCTACAAATTGACACGGGCCTAATTTCACAAATAAAAAATGGGGCACCTATATGTGTGGTAATTGTCCACAGTGTAAGATGTAAGATGGTGTTAGAAGGGGAATGGATGGAGATAAATCATCGGGTCTTTAGGTCCAAGTTCCATTGTACTTGTAATATGATTGAGGTCATTTATTTGGGCAAGTGCCTGAGGTGCATACATTTTTATGTAGGAAAGACAAAAAGAAAATTCTGGGAATGCCTGTATGAACATAAGATTGGACATGAGGAAGGGGGATATGAAAAATGCCCTTGCTAGGCATATTAGTAATAAGATGGACCATGTTTTTGGTTTTCTCTGTTAGAAAGTGTTCAGAGGGATTTCAGGGGGGGACCTTGGGAAGATGTGCTTATGGCCAAAGAATTAAGTTGGAAATTGAGACTCAATGCCACTGTTGCCCCTGGCCTCAATGATAATTTGCTATAACTAGTGTGCTCAAACTGAAATCTTATATTGTATAGAGTGACTTCCCATTTGGTGTATAATGACTTAGTCTAGTGTTTCTTTGAAATGTTATTTAAGTCTTAATGTGTTTTTTGTAATGCATTTTTTACTATCAATTTGCTGCAATTAAAATTGTGTGTTACTTTAAGTTATTTCAAGTTTCTTAATTGATGGGGAAATTTCATTGGGCATGAATTTATGATTTGGGTATTTATATGTGGTGCTGTATGGTGTTCAGTGATTCTGATGAAGTTTTATACGAAAGCGCTAAATCTGTGGAGTTTTGTGCAATAAATGTTATTCATTTATCCTTCTGCGTTGTTTGGTTTGCCTTCCTAGGTTGTGCTGCTGCCTGTTTTATCTATTTGAATTTCCTGTCTCCCATCCAATCATCAAGGTTCCTTCTGAAGAGCGCCAAAGAGGCACTCTGCTTGACACGTACGGGCAGTCTATTCCAGAGTCTGGGGAGTCTCTGGGGCAGGAACCTATCCCTCCAGCATGTTTTGCAAGGTAAACTTTAAAAAAAAATAATCTGTTTAACTGCAATAAAGGGTAGGAAGGTGATAAAATACATCTACAGCCAGCTCAGTGTGTCTGCTGTAAAGTGTGGTGCCACAGAGTTATGAGCACAAAGAACTTGGTTCATTGTCTGAACGCTGCTAAAAATGGTATAAATCCGTAATTTGTATTTGGCATTGCTGATGGCATTAGCCGTGCATAAGCATGGGGCAAGAATGAATATTACCCTTAAGAATGCAGGCTTCATTCAAAGTCCAGTTGTTTTTCTGGGACAACTGTTTTTTGTAAATAATTTCTTTCAGTGTAAGGGCTGGACCATGGATTTAAATTATGGCACAATATCTGCGATATCTGAACAGTACAATGGAAAATATAACTGTAAAATTTGATTTGCATATATATAAATGAAAAGACAACCAATGGATCAATGGCAACTGCTCTACAGATATTGGATTCTTGATACCAAGGGAAGTGTATGCAGCATAGGAAACAACTTTTCTTCTTTCTTGTCAGCAGTAGTAGCAGTACTGTGACACCAAAATTCACAGATGTCACACAGTTTGTTTTAAAATGCCCACAAGTATAGAAGAAATTACCTAATATCAAAAGTGACCAAAAATAAATAAATAAAATAATAAAAAGAGATATGTTTAAAGGAGCTTGAGACACTGGTTAGAATATCAATTATTAATACATTATAATTGAGTGTGATTTAATTAAACTCAAGGTATCATCAAAAATTAAATAAATAAAAAGTGAATAGCATGATGCAATAGCAATTAGAGAAAGAAGTTTAGGACAAGCAAAGGAAAGATGTCCGCCACTCAGAAAACGAACACCATATGAGGGAATATTTAAGCAATAAACCATGACTATGCATGGGTATATAATTTTTTGCCGTGGTTGGGATGATTTGACAATGATGGCATTTAGAGCAAGGAAACCAGATGCAATCGAAATTACTCATAGGCTTTTTAATCACAGAATAGCCAGACCATCTATGAACATGGGTTTTTATGTGATTGAACACCCTGACCTGAACAAACTTAACCCAGGTTTTTAAAGCATTGACAGTGTCCAGTCAATTAAACATGGTTAGACCAGTTTAATTTACATCCAGTATTGCAAATACAAAATATACTTTCATTATATTATGTTGTTCAAGATAGTTAAGACTTTAGCATTAGGTTCAGAAAAGGGGGGAGGGGCAATATGTGCATGCTGGTTGGCATGGGCCACTCCGGCCTCTTCTTTCCCCCCCTGATATTCCCATTTCCTTGTCTGACATCAGACAGTTGCTTGATTATTAAAAGGAGAAACCGCACTATCAAAAGCTAAGAATACAGCATCCATGGGACCAGATGACATCCCGGGCTGTGTACTACATGAACTAAAAAATTAACTGGCACCTCACCTAAGTGTCATGTTTAATCACAGCCTCATCTCAGGCTTTGTGCCCATTGAGTGGTGCACAGCTACAGTTATCCCACTCCACAAGGGGGGATCCACCTTGGATCCTAGGAACTACCGTCCCATCAGTCTGACGAGCCTGATCTGCAAGGGCATGGAACGCATTATCATGGAACTTATAAACAAAGACATTAGCAACCTTCAAACACTGGACTTCACCCAGTTTGGGTTCGTGAAGGGCCGATCTTGTCTCCTGAACCCAACCGACATCGTTGAATCAGTCTCCAGAGCTGTGGATGAGTATAAGGTGGTCCACACAGCCTACTTCAACCTCACCAAGGCTTTCAACACCATCCCCCACTCTGGAATCATAGATAAACTTACTAAGCTGGGAATAAATCCCTATGTCACTCAATGGGTTGCCAACTGGCTTACTGACAGAACCCAGACTGCAAAAGTAGCTGACTCCAAATCCAGTTCCAGACAAGTGACAAGTGGAGTACCTCAGGGTTCAGTCCTGGGACCGCTCTTGTTTGGCATCTACTTCTCTGAAGTACAGGCCAACACAAAGGGACTCTGGCTAACAAAGTTCGCAGATGACTGAAAACTGGGAGCCATTACTGCATCCCCAAATGATATGGATATTCTACAAAAGGGCCTTACAGAAACAGATGCTTGGTGCCAGAGCCATGGGCTCAAGCTTAATGCCAAGAAATGTATAGTTATCCCCTTTGGGAAAAACTATATACCCATGAATTACCACATAGGTGGCAGTACACTAAACACCAAAAGTGTGATGAGATACTTAGAGACACAAGTGGACAGTGGTCTCACCTTCTATAGCCACATTGCCACAACAGTCAGGAAATCCTTCTATGTGGCACACCTCATCACTAAGGGCTTTTCATCCAGAAAAAAGGAGGTCATTGTCCTACTGTACCCATCCCTCATTAGACCCATTATAGAGTACAACTCCCCATTTGGTATGTACCTCACAAGACATCTGCAACAGCTTGAAAGGCTGCAGAAATACCTCACTAAAAGAATCACAGGCCTAAAGCAGATGCCCTATGCTGACCGTCAAAAAATCTCCAGCTATACTCTGTGGCATATCGTCTACTCAGAGGCGATCTCTGCTTAACATACAAGGTCATGTCAAACCCTGAGCTGTTGGAAATGCTCCACTTAAAGAGATCCCAATCCCTCAGAGCCACACGCTGCAGGGATCTAAACCTTGTCATCACAATGAACAAAACAAGCTGCAGGGATAGGTTCCTGACCCAGAGACTCCCCATAATCTGGAATAGACTGCCCATACATGTCAAGCAGAGCGCCTCCTTGGCCCTCTTCAAAATGAACCTTGATGATTGGATTGGAGATAAGAAATTCACCCCGGGGATCACATCAGTTGCCCTGCTAGACAGGGGTCCAGGGAAGTAAATATTGTGGGAAGAAACATCCGAGGAATAGTTTGGCAAGGCTTGTATAGGCCATAGGGCCAATAGCCTAGTACCAACCTATAATCCTATGAAAATAAAGCTGTGGCAAGTCAGAAGTCATATCAGAGCTGTTGAGGCAGTGTACATGCACCAGACTGGAGAAAGATTTGGCTGGAATAGGTGGGGGGTATGCCAACTGGCATCAATTGATATATACTGTTGGCATTAAATGTTTGATATGAAAGATAACAGATTGCAGTTTATTATTTGTATAATAAATTTAAGATTCAAAAGAGCAATTAATTGTGCATTGATAATACAATAAACGGTCACATCAGCAAACATTGTATTGTGTTCATTAAGGAAGCTGGGAGGTCTGTTTTTGACAACTTGCATATACATCTTTATTTTTGATTTTAATATGTTGCTCTGCATATATAGTATTTACTGGTGAGTAATCAGCAGGGAAAATGGAAAGCAAGCTTTGAAAACTGAACAATAAACAGTATCTAAATAAAGAGAAACTGAAGAGATAACACAAGCTGATAACACCCGTGTAACTCTCAAAGCAGCTGCACATTACATGACACTCAAAAATATGTCATCTGTGATTATTCACTCACACTGGTAATACTTGACGTTCCAGTGCTAAAAATATATGTAAACAAAACTTTCAGAGTTCACAAACATGCTGTAAAAAATAAATTTCATAATAGAGTTGTACAGTTATAATACACTGGTTAGCAAGAACTTAACTGATGAATTATTTTACTGTAATAAATAACTATGCATATAGGTAAAAAAGTGACACTTGATGGTGACAAACTTCATTTCAATAGAGCATATCGAAGATATGGCATTTCAGGTACCATATATGCATGAGTACAGGAGAGTTCAGCAACAGGAAACATTAAAATCTGCCCTGCTTTTGGAGGTCTGATAATTAATAAGTCTTTCCTGTTTATCAGTGCTACTACACCCCTGTGCCAACATCATCTCTTGTGGTTCTGTGCCAGCTACTGACTTAAATTAACCTCTCATCTCTATACAAGTGCAATGTATGTAGCCTACACACCTATCAAGCTAACATAAGTCCACTCCATACAATTTAGTGTAACACTTTAATGTTACTCACCCAAGCTGAGTGCACTTACCCCCATGACATCAACTCACAGCCAAGTCTCCGTATACCCTTTTTCACATCCACTGAGTAGAACAGACAGAGATTATGACTCAAAGTTTCTGAACCTATGACTGCCCTAATAACATGCTCGATCAAGTCCATTGTTTACATTAATTCCACTTAACATCCTACTTTTACTGTTAAGTGCCAAAAGGGTAACAAAAAGTTATCTCTGGTACCTAGTGTACTCTAATTTAATTATACTCATGATGTCCTTATCTATACATTTCTGACATCTAAGAATTCTCCATCTCGAGCTAATCAATGCCCCGTCCATTCCTGCTCACAAACAACCCTAAGCTCTAAAAGCTTTGTAAGCTGGTAACACACTGCTCACTATTGTCATTAAGAAAGGGCAAAGATGGCAGTTCAGTGACCAGATGCTATTATATGACAAAGTCTGTGTTGTTATATCTTTGCTGCCTTGGTTTGGTTATTTTGTTGTGAAAGTTGTTAACAGGCCATTCTGGTAAATGCATTGGCAAAAAAAAATGTTAATAAAAATAGATCTCTCACAGTGCCCTGTTATTAAACGGGAAGAGACAAAATAAATCTTTGTGAGACTCTGACGAATGATTTTTTCATCTTATCATAGTTCATCTAATTTGCAATTGCTGAGTGACCTCAAGATAATCTAAAAGATTAAGGAATCTGAAGAAGCGTGCCTTTGTGGATGCACGCGAAAGCGCTTATTCATCTGTTTTAATAAAGAATTGTCTTTTTACGTGGTGGTGCCTTCCAGTTTATTCTACATAATCTAAAAGATCTTGCAGATGAAGGGTTGGGAAAAAATATCCTTCTAATTTCAGAGTCAGAAATACATGAAAACACTATTTAGGTTTACTTTTTAAAAGGAAAATGTTCTTCTGCTATTTAAGAGATTCCAGTAGGGATGCAACACAGGAAGACTGTCCTGTCCTATCTTTTTTATAAGTAGGACCTGGAGAGGAATCTTTAATCTTGTCACCACTATGTCACATTTATCAGTCTTGATGTTTTTCCTTCCTTCTTTCTTTCTCCTTATCTTTATCTCGCAGTTTGGTACCCATAAGTTTGGAAATCAAGTTTGATTAGGTAAACCACAGGATGGAGCTCGAGGTTTAAAGTCCATTTTTAGCCTGAGTGCTGCAGGTTTCACAAATATTACAAATATCATACTGTTTATGACAAGGTGTGTTTATGTTGAAGTGAGATGTGTCAACACAATTTGCATTTTTTAATATTGTCTAGCTTGCAACAACTAAACAAACTAAAAAATTAACAAACAAGGACACTTTGCTATTGTTTGCCCTTACTAAATGAAATCAGTAGGAAGGAATAGCATTAATCAGTGATAAAATAACAGAGCAACATTAATGCAGAGTTCATGAGATACAAGCTCAAAATATTCCAACAGAACATTTCTTTAAATCTTGACTAAAAAAAAAAATACACCAAACAACTACTAAAGGCAAGACAGAATGAACTAGCAGCCCAGACAGTAAAGTCTTCTTCTTCTTTTGGCTTTTCCAGGTTAGGGGTCACCACAGCAGATCATCTGTCCGCTCATGAGTGGCAGTGGAGTTTTACGGTGTCGAGTTGCCAGCCCGGCACCCAACCTTCCACAGAAGGCACACACATGTACACACTCACACCTATGGCCAATTTAGAGTATCCAATCCACCATGTCTTTGGGATGTGGGAGGAAACCGTAGCACCCAGAGGAAACCCACACGACCACAGGGAGGACATGCAGACTCCACACAGAAGGCACCCCAGCCGAGGATTGAACCAGAGAACCTCTTGCTGTGAGGTGGCAATGCTAACCGTTGCACCACCGTGGCCGCCCCGCCCAGACAGTAAAGTACAATATGAAAAACACTACTATCTAGGGACAGGAAGAAAAGTATATTGAAAGTTGCTCTAAAAGGATACAAAAATCTTAAGTGTTTGACCAGAATGTCAGTCAAAATCTAGTTCTGATATAAATGATACAGTCACACAACAAATGTTTGCAAAAAAAACATACCTAAGGCCATTTCTCCCATACTAGTTGAACATGTGGCAAAAAGGATTTGGAAAGAAAGCTTGTTAGCAAAGGATGATGGGTAAAAAGGAGAGAAATATGACATGGAAACTTTTCAGATACCTAACTGACTAAAGGTCTATACTTCTCCTACTTGATGAAGACAGACTTACTCATCTTAGATTTTTATTTATTAGCAGGGGGATATACACTAATTTCAGATGCTCTTGCAAAATTTTGCACTGAGACAAGAAAAATGTGATTTAAGTTGTCCTACTTTATCCAAAATGTTTTGACTCTGATCAACTGGGTACCATCAACATTTGAATCAGAGGTAGATGACATTCTCAGCCCTGTAACTGGATTTTCCAAAAACACCTTTATATTTGAGGAGTTTAACTAAGTGGCTGTTGGAGTTCTGTATCATGTTGTCAGAGGCAATGGCAGAATGTACATTGATGAACAAGGGTGAAAGGACAATTGACACATGTGAAAGAACTATTATGGCAATGTATAAGTAAGTTCTTTTTAATACTAAGGAGTATAGAAAACCCTCCATTAGTAATATACATTACATGCTTATGTAAACTTTCTGCTGACCCTGTTTCTAGCCCTCTTACAATGCTTATTAACTGTAGTATCAAAAAGTATTCAGTAATAAGGAAGATGAAAAACAAGATGATGGGTGTTGATAAAAAAAAAAAAAACTTTATTGACTGTAAAACTAATCATGCTAAAGTCCTGTGGTTTGGGATGAAAGAACTTAGCATGAGTTTATTACTTGGGAAATGTGCTGGTTCCTTTTTCTTATATAGTGTTAAGGGTATATAGAAATCAGAGTGCATCCAGACATTTTTCAAAAAGATAATCTACACAGCGCATGGTATTTCACCGTTGATGGATATGATTTTACTATACAAATATTTCCACACTGACTTGTTAAAGTGAACCTTGGAAATAAGATTTAGTGCCCATCAAATTTCTAGAAGAAATAATGAGTACTTTCCAAAGATGGAAAAATAAACCAAACTGGAAACACCACTGTGGCTACGATTTCTTTATTTCACATCACATTTTGGTACCTTGGCTCCATCAGCCTTCTAAGGAATAACTTCATAAAATCTCAGCAGCCTTTGTATATCCCCTTAATTAATGTGTTAATAAGTTCTAATACATTCAATTAAATTCCAAATTTCAATCACTAATACCCAAACCTTAAAGGTGCCATCCCAACAAATACATATAACATAAATTTTAATATCACAAACAAATTCATTTTACGTTCTTTACATTTATATATATATATATATATATATATATATATATATATATATATGTGTGTGTAAAAAATATATAATGATTCCTATCTATGGTAAACCTAATAAATATTAATTGTTATATATTATTCATACTTTTATTATATTTGATCAATAAATACTCTATTAAATAGTTTCTCTCATATTTTTATATCCATAACCTTATTTTCCTGTACATTCAACTATTCAACTATATTTCCATGACTTTTTATTTTATAACCTTCTTTCAAATGATGTGCAGAAATATATTGATTAGATAAACAGAAATGAATTCTATACATCCCAATTAATTTCTAAATTTAACCCCCTTGGGTATAAAGTGCCTAAATTCATTATGATTTTTGTTTCTAACTTAACCAATTTTCATTTAAATTAATCTCCTCCCATATTATTACTCTGAAAAGGTTGTGCCAATATACTAAATAAAAAACTATCAGTATTTCCCCCATGAGCCATGCAAAAATGCTCAGCCACTGGACTCTTCATTCTTCCATTTCTTATATCACCTAGATGTTCTAAAATTCTCAGTTTCACCTTTTTTTTGGTTTGCCCCACATACCATTTTCTAGGTGTACATCCACATCCAATAATGTAGACTACTCCACAGGAATCACACTTAAATTCACCTTTAATCCAAAACCTCTTCCCATTTATTCTCCAACCCTCCACATTTTTCATTTTACTGTATAGTTTGCATGCTCCACAAGGGAAAACACCTTTCCTACCTGTGCTTGTATCTTCATTCCTTGACTTCAACAATTCTTTTAAATTTCTGAAGCAGTCATCAGAGAAACCTACTTTATCTGGGAATATATTTCCCACTATTCCATCCCTGCTAATAACTGGCCACAAATTATCCACAAGTTTCTTCATGTTTTCCATCAGAGAAGAAAATGTTGTCACAACAAATATTGGATCTGCTTCCACAATCCTTTCTTTATTTTTTCCAAAATTTTTATGAAATCTCTTAGGGAAGCTAGTCCTATCTCTCCTATTTGTGTTTCCCCTTACTTTATTTAAATCTGCCTGTATGTCATTCTTTCCATACCCCCTCTTAAGCAATTTGTTCTTCACCAAAATATATTCCTCTTCCAACAACTTCTTATCAGAGGTTTTGTTAGAGTTCTCTTGAACTCTCCATAAGGTAACAATAGCAGATGTGAGGGGTGTGCACTACTTGCCTCCAAATAATTATCTGCTGCGGTTCCCTTGTGAAAAGGTCTACACTGCAAATTTCCTTCCCCATCCAGGGGAAGGGAAAAAGGACGTAAAGTGTCCTAATGGACAGGTGGAGGTATGTACTTTTCAAAACAAGTCAAGTACTTTCCCTGGTGACTTTCATTTGGACAATTCTTTCCAGCTGACAGAAAGAATAGAACTCATAACAGACTTGAATGACATAGATAAGAATGCAATGCAAACATGTTTCCATTACATAATGAAGGTTCCTTATATGTTAACAAAAATGTAATACAGTCAGTAATTGATGAAAATGATGTGCGTGGTGATCATGAACATTTTAGGAGAGAGGGTGCACTAAATGTTGTAAATTTATCTGATTTCACATTAATGGAGACAGCAAGAAGTGTGCTACTAAAGGGCACAAAGTTTGTTCCCATTTATATTCCTTCACTGGTGGATCTTTTGGGTGAAGCCAAGCATTTTTGTAGGAAGTTAAACTTGAGGGTATTTTTTAATTCTAAAAAACAACTACCTGTAAAAGGTAATGAACTATATGTGCCAGAAAATGACATGGATAATTCATTGCTTAATCTATCTATCCATGATAATCCATTTATTGACATAGATGATGTAGGTGATGATGTTAATATGTGTGTTTCCCAAAATATCTGTTTTTCTACTGGATATGGGAGATTAGAAGTACCCAAGGTGCCTGTTTATAGTTAATTTGCGCCACCGAAAAATTCTAATGCTGTTTCTACATTTGAGAATGCATTGTGTAAGCAAATTGAAGAAATGTACGGTCAGTGTTCAAAAAACTCTAGAATATGGAATTTGAGTAAGGAACAATGGTTAACAATCAAACAGTTATGTAGTGCTGCTCACAAGTATGTTTTCACGCAAGCAGATAAGGGAGGGAATTGGGTTATTTTAACCAAAAAAGAGTATGATGACATGGTTTTGGAACTGTTTTCTGATAAAAAGACTTATAAGAAACTACCTTCTAAACCTGTGAAAGAATTTAATGAGGGCTTGGTGAAACTACTTGAAAGAAGTGAAAGACTTGGATTTTTTGATTGGAGGGATGTTAAAAAATTGTATTTGAAGAATCCAAAGGATGCCAGGTTCTTTGTAATTCCTAAACTTCATAAGTCCCTAACGAAACCACCAGGTAGACCAATATTCTCGGGGCTAGGGGCTTATCTGCAGAACCTAGGCATCTTTTTGGATTCTCAGTTAAAAATGTACCTCCCAAAAGTCCAATCATATATTAAGAACACGTCTCATATATTACAGTGTATGATACATATACAGTGGAAATCTGAATATTATCCTGCATGTGTAGACATCAAATCTTTGTATGCCAACATCAGAATCAAAAAAGGTTTGGAAGCAGTTACAAAAATGATGGGAGAGGGACCTAGAACCTCTTACATCTGTCAACTCTTGGAATATGCTTTAATGCACAACTATTTTGTATTTGAAGGAGAAGTATATTTGCAGTTGGAAGGGACAGCGATGGGGGCAGCATTTGCCCCCTCATATGCGATACTTTTCATGTTATATTTTGAAAATTTGTATATTTAAACAACACAATTCGTGAAGAACAGAATAGTTTTGTTTAAGCGCTTTATAGACAATCTGATTTTTGTATGCAATGGGGAACCATGTGAGTTTGAGGGGTTTATGGATACAATAAACCAGAATGCATTTGGGTTGGAGTTCACATATAGAGTGAACAGGAAAAGTATGCAATTCTTGATGTTGACTTTTATGTGGATTTGGAAGGAAATTTTCAGTACAGACCTTTTCACAAGGTAACTGCAGCAGAGAATTTTTTGGAGGCAAGTAGTGCACACCCCTCACATCTGATAAGATCATTACCTTATGGAGATTTCAAGAAAACTCTAACAAACACCTCGGATAAGAAGGTGTTGGAAGATGAATACATTTTGGTGAAGAACAAATTGCTTAAGAGGGGGTATGGAAAGAATGACATACAGGCAGCTTTAAATAACGTAAGGGAAACACAAATAGGAGAGATAGGACTAGCTTTCCTAAGAGATTTCATAAAAATTTAGGAAAAAATAAAGAAAGGATAGTGGAAGCAGATCCAATATTTTTTGTGACAAAATTTTCTTCCCTGACAAAAACATTTAAGAAACTTGTGGATAATTTGTGGCCAGTTATTAGTAGGGATGAAATAGTGTGAAATATATTTCCAGAAAAAAGTAAGTTTCTCTTATGGCTCCTTCAGAAATTTAAAAGAATTGTTGAAATCAAGGTATAAAGATACAAGGGGAGATAGGAAAGGTGTTTTCCCTTGTGGATCATGCAAAATTTGCAGTAAAATTAAAAATGTGGATGGTTGGAGAATAAATGGGAAGAGGTTTTGGATTAAAGGTGAATTTAAGTGTGATTCCTGTGGTGTAGTCTACATTACTGGATGTGGATGTACACCTAGAAAATGGTATGTGGGGCAAACCAAAAGTAAGGTGAAACTGAGAATTTTAGAACATCTAGTTGATATAAGAAATAGAAGAATGGAGGGTCCAGTGGCTGAGCATTTTTGCACGGCTCGTAGGGAAAATACTGATAGTTTTTTCTTTAGTATATTGGCACAACCTTTTGGGAGTAATAATGTGGGAGGAGATGAATTTAAATGAAAATTGGTTAAGTTAGAAACAAAAATCATAATGAATTTAGGTACTTTATACCCAAGGGGGTTAAATTTAGAAATGAATTGGGATGTACAGAATCCATGTCTTTTATCTAATGAATTTATTTGTGCACATTATTTGAAAGAAGGTTATAAAACAAAAAAAAACATGGAAATATAGTTGAATGTACAGGAAAATAAGGTCATGAGTATAAAAATATGTGAGAAAATATTTAATAGAGTATTTATTGATTAAATGTAATAAATGTATGTTTAATTTATAAAAAAATAATATTTATTAGGTTTACCATTGATAGGAATCATTATATTGTTTTATATATATATATATATATATATATATATATATGTATATATATATATATGAATGTAAAGAATGTAAAATGAATTTGTTTGTGATATTAAAATGTATGTTTTATGTATTTGTTGGGATGGCACCTTTAAGGTTTGGGTAGTAGTGATTGAAATTTGGAATTTAATTGAATGTATTAGAACTTATTAACACATTAATTAAGGGGATATAAAAAGGCTGCTGAGATTTTATGAAGTTATTCCTTAGAAGGCTGATGGAGCCGAGGTACCAGAATGTGATGTGAAATAAAGAAATTGTAGCCACAGCGGTGTTTCAGTTTGGTTTATTTTTCCATTTGAGGAGAATTCCTGTGTTCCCTTTGGGGGACTGTTGGTGTTTTATTTCCAGTACCTTCCAAAGATCTAACATTTTAATATCATAGTTAAGAGAAATTAATTTACTATTAGACCATACAAATTGTTGAGTAAGACTTGACATGACTGAGTTTCATGTCTAGTTTAGACAGCTGGATGGGTAATTGGGTTTTTGATCCTAACCTTTCAGATGCAGGCTCCTCAGGTATCTACCATGAGGTTTTCAGCTTCCCGTTGTGCAGTGAAACACTGACTGCTTTTCATTTTATTTATGGGACTGGCAGCAGTTTGTCAGTAGGATAACTAGGTGGTCAATTTTTACCTGCTCATTATGGTCTGTCCTTGGTTCTCTTTTATTTCCATTTTCATAATGCTGAAAG
>NC_056737.1:1952852012-1952862012 GCF_019279795.1 Protopterus annectens
CCTCCCTGTGTTGGAAGACACCTGCACCACCTGTCCACTGCACACCTTTAAAAAGGTGAACAGCCCTATGTGTTTCAGGTATCCATCAGTTTGGATGGCCTTCCCCGATGTGCCCCTTTCTGATCTGCCTGTTTCATGGCTGTGTGCCTCTGCCATGCTTATTGTGCTTTGTTTTGTATGCGTATTTGTCAGTACCCTATGCACTGTCTGTGGACCTTTTAGCATACTGAACAATGATTGCCTCATATTGTTTAATTTGTGCACATACAATGTTATGCTTGGGACATTGCCTTATTTATGCCAACCTTAGATAAAAGAAAACATCAGTTAAGGGATCAGCTTTTTTCCAGTGTCCAAGTCTGTTTCACTAGGCTATATTTATAATACATCTATCTGTTGGTGCTTTGCACACACTTCTCTGTACTTTATGACCTGCAGTGTATGCATATCTCTCCACTTCTTAGTTCAAGACATCTGCAAAAAGGCACTGCTATGGGGGGGGCAGAGACACAAAATTATGTAGTGATTTTAATTATAGTTATTCTAAAGGTTGCAAAGATACTACACTGCCTTTTTTTCAGCATGCATTTTCGGGAAGTTATGTTGTCTTGACACTCCACTGTCTTTCGTTATTTAGTATTCTCAGTCCTCTGAATTTCCAGACAATCACATTTGTTATAGGGAACAAAAGATATATTTGGGACCAATATGGGCACATTATGTGTAGATTAGTGCAGTTGCATAGCATGTGAGTGTTTCTCTGTCCTTTTGAATTACTTCACTGCTTTGTGTGCCCCTGCAATGAGCATGCTCTTTTACTATGTAACCTTACAGCAAAAAGTGTAGGACCACTGAGCTTACTTTTATTTTATGGTTCTCGTACGTGGGAGACTTTTATTTCATTTATTTATTGATTTATTTTTGTGTTTCATTTCTTGCTGCTGCTACACATCCTCAGGAGAGGTGTATAACATTTACTAGGGCTAAAACTTTTGTGTGTGTGTGTGTGTTGTGGATGTGCTCGCTGCAACTATGGGACTTTACGGATATGTTGTGGGTAGGTTTCATTTTTTTTATCTTTTCCTACCACGTGTCACTTCTGTACTGTTGTAATTCAGGTTTCCTGCATTCAATTTCCTCATACATTTGGCTTATGCATTTTTGTGGGGTGAATACAGATTACCATTCTTAATTTTCTGCATTTTGATGCTGTGATTGGACTGCTGGAGTGTTCTGGTTCACACCATTGATACTGGTGACCTTACCACAGCATTCCCTTTCTGGCTCACTGGAACAAAGGCAAGGAATCTGTTTTCCCTTCCAATAATCTGATTTTAGCTATCACTGTAGGACCTAGAAAGCCAGTTATGGAGATCTAGGATTGAATGGCCAGATATCACTTCATCCGTATGGGAAGGAGAATTGCGATACGAGACTGTGTGATCATGCAAAGGTGCTGACAACTGGAGTCACACAGGGTTTCAGGGACTGTGGAGCACAAGTAGTTATTCTGTGGAATACATACACTGCAGGGTGGTGCATGAATATGCTAGTATATGTCCCAGGAGAGCCTACACAAGGAAAAAAGTAGCCCCTGCTCCATTATGAGGGATCACCTACCATACAGCATCAGTGCCAAGTTTTCTTGTTAAGGCTTTCCTTCAACTGGAGGGATCTAGTCCTTGCAATTTTACACCAGGGTATTACCGTGACAACACAAGAGAACTAAAAAGACAGAAGTGAGTCATCAGAGAAGAAGGTAAGAACACTAATGTTAATGATAATTAACTAATAAGTAAATACATTAAAACTGAAGAATCATAACTGAAAATAAGAAACAGTTCTGGCTGAACATTTAGCATTCTAAGTGTCATGTCTAGGCATTCTATGTTAGTCAAACAAGCTGAAAACTTAAGGCCATGATTCATGAAAATCTGCACAAAACATCTGACTGCATTGTGCTAGAAAGCACGGAGGAGTGAGGTGAGAGTGGGATCCAGGAGTCAGAAAGGAAGGGACACAGCAGGAGCACAGCAGCTGGTCTCAGGTATAGCATGTTGTACTAACCGCGCAAACCTATGCATATGTAATGCACTGAACAACAATATTATAAATTCTGTCGGCTGTATCTTCCAGTCTAGTGAAACATATGATAACCTCCATGAACACTCCAGTGCTGTGCACAATTTTGTGGCAATCAAAAACTCAAGGATTCTGCCAACACAGATGAGGTAGTGGGGTACAGCAGCAGTATTCTGATGATGGCTGGGGTTATAGGGGTAACTAGACTGTACTGATAAGCATATGAAGAGATGCTATTGGCATAAGGCTAGGAGCTCAGTGCACTGAGAGAGTAACGAAACTGATTACTGACAGATATGCGAGTTACAGGTGGGAATTGGCATCAAGAAACATTAATCAGTACTGAAGGAGACAGATTATTCAGAGTTGAGTATGTATGAAAAAAGCTAGGAACTTTGAATGCTAACAGATGAGGCCAGGCGAGTAGTGGGTTTTCTCACTAGGCTGGAAGGATGGAAAAGATTGTGTCTTCTTACCACCTTAAAGGTGATGAAACAGTATCTGGACAGAAAAGATGTCAGAGAGTGGCTGCTGTAACCATTCAGGACAGGGGCAAAGTGGAACTTAATGCATTGGCAGGATAGTGGGGCAATCATAAATTGCTGGTGTGGGGCTTATGGATGGATTGTACTCTAGAATTTCCTGGAAAAATTGTGCCAGATCCTGAGCCTGTAAAAACAGGTGCTCTTCCTTTTGCCTGCCCTTATGTTGTTTTCAGTGTTTTGCATTCCCCAAAGGTAAAACAATGTAGGTATGCTGAGTGGAGTTTTATGAATATGGATCCATATACCATGTGCTATACTGGCATAAGCCGCTTCTGTCCTGTTACTTGACATAACCAGTGTTATATAGGAATTTAAGAAGGAAACTAGATGTGCTTTGCCTTTTGTTTTGGGGAAAGGAGGCAGTACATTCTGCTGCAGTAGCAGCACCTATTGGACACAGAGGTGCACTATAAAGCACATGGGGGCTAGTGATGTGTGCTAGGGTCTGACAAGCTGTCTTCTCATGGCAGCCTTCAACATACAGCTCCAGGACTGTACTCATGTACAGGAGAAAGCATAGCAAGTGATCACATCTGCTGCTTCTTGGGGAGGGGTCGCATTATGCCTACAAAATAAAAAAAAATCACTGATGGCTTCCAGGATGATGGCCATCTCTCAATAGGCTCTTGTCTTGATGATGGGTAACCAAAGAGCTGAAAGTAGCAGGGCTTAATGGTTGGGAGGCATGTGGCAGAAAATAAGAATAAAAAGGAGTACTCTCTTGTTGGAGTGAGCTCTTCCTGTCAGCTGTTAAGCATTTTCCCTAAAACATTTGATAAATCAGGGTTTAGAGACATGTAACCCTCTTTGTTCCCCCGCATGTGACCTCTCTCACTCCTACTACCTCACAAATTCTTTCTCCTTCTTAACAGAAACATAATTCAAAGTAAATACAATTTAATTCCTAATGCACATCATTAGAAATATTATTGTAGTGTCTTAACACATACTACAACACATAATCAAGTGTACTTCTACTGTTGTTATTACTAATGAACTGCAATGCCAGTAACGTTAAAATGCAGTTCAGCTATTATGTGCATTTTGGTTTTGTATTAAGACTTTCTTCCTTAGAAACATAACATGGCATGAATCTCAATTTAATTAACCTTTCTAACATCCAACATTTTGTTACACATTATATTCCAAATATGGTGAATGGGCACAGTGTTGGTAAAAAAAAATAAATAAATAAAATAGAACTAAAATAGATGTAATAGGTCATAATTTAAAGAGCAGCCACTTAGATCTTTTTTATATCTGAAGTATGTTTGTTTTAATTTTGCTTCGTGCCCAGAACAGCTTTGTATCCGACAGCTAAGACTAGCTCTGTTTTTCCTACTGATAATAAAACCACCATGTTCTCATTTGCCCTGACATCATGTTTGACTGACCTGGCAGCAACTGCATGAATTTTTCCATCTAGCTGTAATCTCAAAGAAAGAAAATTTGCGGAGTTGATTGTATAAAAGTAGTTTGTGAACCATAGGATTCAAATGGCAGGCAAAGATGCTATTGCAGCGACTGTAATTACCTTCCGTTAAAAATTGTTAAACTTCACTGTGGAAAGGCAGAAAAATATGAATCATATTAAATTACATTACATATACAACATGACAGCTAATTGTATTAATTGACAGGCTATATATAGTGTTCTGAAATTTGTTGTATAAACTAACTTAATTTTTTTGGTTCATTGATTTTTAGCAATATAATCAATGCTATTAGAAATACAGTGGGTACAAGACAGAGAATGTGTATGAATAGATATTATATATAGACATAACCAAGATCATCTGTCTTGTTTTTATTATGAAGAACAACAGTTTTATTTTTCAGTTCAACTTTTTTAATGCTTTGCTTATAAGGATAGTGCACATTCAGATTACTTTTGGACACACTGTATAGAAAGTTACGTGAGAAGGTAAGACAAGGACATTACATAAAGTTAATACAATGTTAGCAATTTTGCATAAACACGCAGTCTCTTCATGAAAATACCATGTTCTTACACCTTCTTGCTTTCATCTAATCCACTATCTAGCCTCTGTACAAACATGTCCATGAAAGGGAAATGTGATGCTTTACTTACAAAATCACTTTCCATGACATCTCAGCAGAGTTACACTGTTTCTATTTTTACTCCTGAGCCTATTTCACAACATTTCTTTGGGAGGGGGGATGACATTAGCAACATATTTAAGAAAACATGATACAACAGCAATATAAATGTGTATGTGCGGGTGCATGTGTGTGTGTGCGTGTCTGTGTTCATGAGCACGAGAGCCTTAAACATTTCTCAAGATGAAATGTTGGCATGATTTAAAATCATTTGACATGGACAATGTTACATGTTATTCATCAGTTTAGGGGTGCTTCATGTTGGCGCTGTCAGAAATGATAAATGATTCTTGTTGCTCAAGGATACAGTGTTTTAATTCATAATCTTGGATAGGTTATTTATCATAGTGTCTTACATACTAACTTTGTATTGGATAGGTGTGGAACATTTAACACAGACAAGTGCATTATGGAGAAAACAAAACTGTAGATCAGTTTACTAACTTGCATAATATAAACCTTTGTTTCAAAAGAAATACACCACAAAGGGAGCAGATAAAGCAATGCAATCACTGACCATACTCAAAGGTTTTATTCACGTTATACATGCAGGCCTTAATTATTTATTGCAGTACTTAGAAAGTAATTTATTTTGGATAAGTCTTCAATTATTTACTTTGATATATTTGTTTCTCTCATGTGTGTATGTTTATATATATGCACACGCACATACATATTTACATATGTAAATATGCAAACATACACGAGTACACATTACACACAAGAAATTTATAAATCAAGATCATAATGTAACACTTATACAGTATTAATTTTCAAATGATAGCACTATGGGAAGATAATGTAGAAAATCGGCTTGAACATTAATATGTCCAGCTGTTCAGTTATAAACGTACTTCTGAATAATTTATGACAAAAATAAGTAAATAAATGTCCTTCATTTTTCCCATCAATGGAATATATTTTTCATTGTGCCAGCCTCTGCTGCGCTCCTGGCAAGAGTCAGCCTGCAGATGTTGACACTACTGTTCAGAAGGTGAGCATCTAGATGGATTAATAAAGGCAATGAGTCTTTAAGGTGGTCTCTGCTGCTTATTATTAATGATGATGCAGTGGGGCTTCTGGCAGCTTTTTTTCAGGAGTGCCATATGCTGAGGAAAACATTTTCTTTTTCAGATTTTTTTGTTCACACTAACCTTTTACTTAGTATTTACAAACAAACATTGTCCTTACAGGCACTTAAATATAACAAAGCCAGAGAGCAGAATATAGATAGAGAGACAGATTCATAGACAGGTGAATAAATGAATGAATGAGTGAACAAATAAATGAAGGAATGAATGAATGAGTGAATAAAAAAAATAAGGCTGCCGTAACAGGGAAATCCACATAAGTTAATAGACTGGTACAGTGTAACATAAAAATTAGTGAAACATCTCTAGAACAATTAAAAACAATGCTTGAAACATATATCCCTTAATATCAAATACAATTCAGTAAATTCCAAAGAAGTCTGAGGAAAGCCTATAAAATATATCATAAATTGTGATGTATTGTACAGTAATTACAGTGATTACTAAAAGCATTTGATTTCCCTGCATTAGTAGCAGATAGTAGTGTTTTACTTGGATTGTCATCAGAGCAAGACAGGTGCCCACCAAAAATCTACTCAAGAGCTGCTTCTTACCATCAGGTGAAATGTCATACCAAGAACTGATGGTTACTGCAAAAGTGGCAATATCCCTGACCAAAGGTACAGCTGCGTCAGTGTAGGGAGTACCCATGAAACCAACCCCTGCAGGGGTAACATGCAGCCTTTAACCATCAGAGAAGACATACAAGTCTAATGTGAATTCTGCCAAATGATTTCATCTAACACTATGTTTAAATTATGCACCTTAACTTACTCAACCTGCACCTATAAATCAAGCAGTATAAATGTCAGTCTTCACGTCATTTCTTCCTCTTTTAAATTCAGATTTCCATAAAGCAAGAATGGCTATCTCTGAATTAGACACACTACAGAAAAGGTACACACAATCACTTTACTAACGTAAAATGTAAAGTGTGCATTGAGTACCTGTGTTCCCAACTCCTTTGCTGATGGTCATTACAACAGTAACAGCAGTGTGAAACATGCAATGTGCTGTGCTGCTTATGCTTTTTGTATAACTGTACTTCTGTCATCTGCCAGGAAAGAGTTTTAGGCAAACATGTCCACTAGAGGTGATTCTTACTTCAAAAAGGTGTATAAGTGGAGGAGTATGCTTGCACGTATATGTTGTTTTACAATATAAACCCACTTGTGTGTGTGGGGGTTCCCTTCACATGGTCGATTTTTTACAAAGTCGACTTTCATAGGGCCATGACCATATGATCGACTTTCGAAAAGCCGAACATGTAAAATAAACACAATTATCATATGGTCTCGGCCATATGAAAATCGACTTTGTGAAAAGTCGACCATGTAAACTAGACCCGTGTATGGATGTGCATGTAGTATGCATACATGATAAAGGGTCTTATTCACTTACAATAATAAAAGATTTAGTTAAAGTCATGTACAGCCTTACTGTCTGATCTTAGCGAACAGGTTCTTTCTGTAGTACACTGCAGCTATGTACAGGAAAGGCTAGCACCATTCTGACAGCCTATGCACTTTGTGGCAGGCTGGACAAAACATAATAACCTGTTCAAATAGCCTCTACCACACAGCAAAGTATTCTATGAGGAAAGTAGATTTTTCTAATCATTTGCCCCGTTACTGTTGTGTTCATAAACCCAGTGGCTCTGGAGTTGTCCTGATCCTTACGTTAATTTAATTTCAAAATTCCCTCTGACTTCCCTTTTGTGCATCTCATTAGTAATCAGAAAATATCATATTCTCACTGAACTAATTATATAAAGTTATCCTCCCAGATGTGTTTCATAAGCCCAGAATTTCAACCACCCACCGGTAACTACAGGTGTAGTGAATATCCTCAGACAGCACAGTTAGACAGGCTTTTCTTGAATAGGTACTCCACAGGAGCAGTTCCTCCCATTCACCCTAATCTACATTTGACTGCATTTAAAACTAAATGTACCTTAAAGTACAAGCTGCATGTGTCATACCTACCTACATTTGTTCGTTTACCTGGAGTAGCCACCTATTTCCATGTGATCACAGACAGGTAAATATCTTTATACTTTTTAAGGGAGGCACAGTAAGTGCAATTGTCCACTCGCAGCAAGATGTTCTCCAATTTAATTCTGAGTTGAGTATCTTTAGTGCAGAATCTACATGTTCTGCCTGTGCTCATGGGAGTTTTCTACAGGTGCTCCACTTTTCCTTACAAAGACATGTGATAGGCAGATTGATGAAGCTACATTGTTCCTAAGGGGGAGTGCGATATGGAAAAAAGTTGGGTCACTGAATTCTATTCCCTATGTACCTAGTAAACTGCATAGATCACAGTGGCTATTCACAGTTGTATGTGATGCCATCATGGACAGATGGATACTTTTTAAACATAATCTAAACTCCATATTCCAATTATACATGCTCATCTGCCAGAACAGAAAAATGGAGGGAAAACTTTAACTCTCCAGCTCTAAACATTTGACAGTTGGACTCAACAATGCTTAAACTTTGATGCTCACTGACAGCTTCCTTTTAACTGTTGCCAAGGTTTCCAAGAGTGAGAGATGCACACATTTGGCAAAACAAAGGCAAAGCTTGCTACAAATAACCTGGGCACTCAGCAGGCCTCTACCTCCAGCAGAGATTAGGAGCTTGCTCGCCCCCAGTTCTTCTAGTTCTGCTGAACATTCAACTTGGGTCATCACATGACACAAATGGAGATACAGGGCACCAATGACAAGGAAATAAGTCAACTGCTAAATACAACCTTAATACCAAAATGAATATACGGAAAAAGCTATCATGACTGGTGAATCTGATTAAATGCACAATCATTGCACTCCTAACCTTGGATATGGAGAGGGTTACAGTAACCTGCATCTATTAATCTAATTTTGGGAATTTTACTAAGACCATTAAACTCATACAGAGTTATTGTAATGATTTCAATGTTTGCATTTTTGCATGTGAAAGTCAACAACACTGGATGCTTCTCTCACCCTGTACAGGGGTAGATATTTCTAACTTTCTGCACGCTCATACACAGGTTGGGAAATCCTTTACAGTTGGTGAGATCCTATCTTGGAAAGAATGGCATGTAAATATGTGATAGAGATTACACTTGCTTCTACAGCTGTATTAGATTATGCTGTAAGTATAGGGTGATTCAGTGTCTCTTCTCCTGAGAAGAAATGCATGGGGCCTAGACCTACTTTGAAAAAGGAGTTAGAGTAGTAAACAGGCTCTTCCTTTCTTTTTGTCTTTGTTTCCTTCCTTTTTAGGCAAGGTCAAAGTGATGAACATTCTAAGATAAACTCCACAGCTGAAAATAAGTTAAATGTGGGGCTTGTCAAATTTCACAGACAAATAAGAACCTAAGCTGCATACAGGCTTACTTATCTTTGAGGAAACTGGGGAATGTGCCATCACAGAGGTACGGTTCAAAGATACCTCATGCATTCCAAATCTACCTGGATGCAACTCTTTCCAAACAGTTCAGTGAACCCAGAAGGGAGGAGGGTATTCATTTTCATAAACTGGATTTAAAAAAATAGGATCATAGACACGAATTGTGCACATGAAGTGTTCTATACCATGGTTGTCATAAAAAACATACACTGCAGTCCTGTAATGTGGTATTGCCCTCAGTCCATTTCACCTCAAGAAAATCACTGCTTCACTAACAAATTCATAACATCCCCTCTACAGAAAAACATTTTCTAGCAAATCATCTCTCCATTGGCAGGGAAATTTTGCCTCAGCCAATTACTGGGTAGAAAATATACTAGACTTCATAAGAATGTGGACAAAGACCAGAGTCATAATGGATATTATCTTGAAAAATATCCCTGGCAGTGGTGCTAACTAAATATATCTCTTACACAGTTTTGCTTTGATTGCAAAGTCATGCTGTTCTTATTTATACCAAATGAAAAACTGATAAAAAAAATGACACAATCTGCAAGGATTTCTCAAACAGAAACGGTGGTAGGCTGAACAATTACATTGCTTCAGTCAGCTGGGACCTCCATACAACATACTGGTAAATCCTTTATGACCCTTTACAGGACTGCTGCAGCAATAAAATCATCACCATGAGGCAAAAATACATGATGCATAAGTACAGTAGACAATTCTAAAATAAGCCTAACATTTAGATTTATAAAATCAA